>NC_080539.1:149189235-149266735 GCF_028640845.1 Ahaetulla prasina
ATACCTCCCTCCTTCTATTTTCCCCCACAACAACCCTGTTAGGTGGGTTGGGCTGAGATGGAGTAATTGGCCCAAAGTCACTTAGATGGCTTTCATGGCCATGGCAAGACTTGAACTCATGGTAAAACTCATGATCTCCTGCTTTCTAACCCAGTGCCTTAACCACTAAACCAAACTGGTTTTTTCAGTAGCATGGATATCTATGGTATGATGAAGCTAATATGAATATAAACATTAAAACCCATTATGTCAGGGTTTTTTTTACTTGCATTTATATCCCGCCCTTCTCTGAGGACTCAGGGCAGCTTACACTATGTTAAGCAATAGTCTTCATCCATTTGTATATTATATACAAAGTCAACTTAGGCTGCTCTTAAAGTGTGGAATAAGTACAAACTTAGATTCTGCCCAAAAACATGTTTGTGGCTTTCAGCACAGGAAGTACGTTATAGACGAGAAGGTATAAATAAACAAAGGTTAACTTACTGTGATATGCTAGAATTTTCTCAAGGAGATTATAAAATGAAATCATAAGAAGATTTGACAACCAAAGGATATTCCTGTCAATGGTTTTTTTATATACAATTATCAGAAAGGTTTAAAGTGGATAAAATATGTTATGGTTTTGAGAAATGTAAGACTGAATTTGAAATAGAACTATGTACTAATGGTGAACATATTATTGCTAAAATGTATAAACTTCTGTTGAATTATGGAGACAGAAGAAGTGAAAGAATATGTAAGAAAATGGGCTAAAAGTTTTAGCTACATTATACAAATGGATCAGTGGGAAACTATATGGCTGAAAGGATCGAAATTTACGTTATGTTATGTTCTAACCTTAAAGAGAATTTTTAAAAATGATACATCATTGGTATTAATCACCAGAGAAACTGTCTGGAATGTATAAAGGTATTTCAAAGTTTTGCTGGAAATGTGAACAAAATGATAGGTGCTTTTATCATATTTGGTGGATATGTAAAAAGGCCACCAAAATTTGGATATATATGCATACATTTGCATACACTAATTCAGAAGAATTTAGAAGTGAAACTGCAAGTGAAACCATCTCTTTTTGAGACTAATGGACAATTAATATACAGACATGGAATTTTGCTTTTATATACAACAACTTAAATATGACAAGTGAGTTTAAACTGGAAAAATTTAAATTATCCTAACCAAAGGGATGATTGGTGAAGATCTTGGAACTTGTGAAGATGACTAAATTAACTTATTAGAAAAAAAACGTGATCTGTATTTATGGCTGACTAGAAACCCCTTATAGACTTTTTATATGAAGTGGGGGAAAACGTACTTATGATTTGTGGTTTGATGATTGGGGGGGAAAGCTGGATTATAAAAAGTGAGCATTTTTAATCAAAGAGGAAGAGATTATTTTGTAATTGCACTTATATTTACTGGAAAAGCTTCTCCTCTTTTTATTCTTTCTTTTTGTACTTTTGATTTTTCTTTCTTCTTTTTTTCTTTTACTCTTTATTAGTTTGTGTTAGTGTTTATGTCCTTTATAAAACTGTCATATATATACACACACACATGGATATATGTACCAAATTGTGTTTGGTGGTAAAGAAATAAAAGGAAACTAGTATAGATCTATTTTGAATTATTTAGCTTTCATCAACTATCCTACCCTTACTCAGATTTGAACTTGGGCCGACTGCATATTAGGCAATTGTATTAACCTCTGAGCCACAAGTTCTCTTCCCTTTATCAGATGAGCCAGGGGAGGGATTAAGTGTTTTTCTGTCAAAAACACATTTTTTATCAGCAAATACAAATTTGGTACAAAATAGTTTGCCATGAAAGTGACTGCCTGAGGGCTCCTGGATTGGAGTTGAAAGGCGAAAGGGAAGCAGTATGCTCCCTCCCATATTGGGACAGACTAGGTGCTCCAACAGAAAAACATTTAATATATATATGTATATATGTATGTATCTGTGTGTGTATATATATATATATATTTATATGTATATGTATCTGTGTGTGTATATATACATACACACACACACACACATATGTGTGTGTGTGTGTGTTTTCGTAGGTTTTCACAGGTATAGGTATGTAGGTCTTAGCTTGGCATATTAGGGTCTTTTCCCATGTAAGGTTAAGAGTATCTTGGCGACATTTTGATGACGTCTCACTCATCATCTTCAGGCTGGTGCTTTTGGCTTCATGCTTGTGCGAGCAAAACGTGGTCGGTCTTGATTGGTAGATGGAGTGGGTGTTTGCAGATTGGTCGAGGTGGGGAGTGTTGCTGTGAGCGGGTTGGTTGGCTGTGTGGTTGCATTTTGATTGGTAGATGGAGTGGGTGTTTGCAGATTGGTCGGCTGTTCCGTAGCATCCTGTGTGGGTGTCATCCTAGTCTTTTGTTCCTGAGCTTTGGTGTTGTGGCCTCTGGAGTTATGTGATGTGATGTCTTGAGCAGATGGCTGTGATGCAGCATCCCGGGTTTTGGTTTGGCTCCGAGTCTGAGGTCTTGTCATGTGTTCCTGGCATGTGTCAGTTTGCTTTGTGTGGGGATCGGAGGGGGGCACAGTGGCCAGTAGTGCCAGCCTGGTCTGGCTTCTGGATGGTGGTTGTGTTTCGTCTGTGGGATGGGTTTGGGTTTGAATCTGGTGAGCATGATTGGTGATAGCGTTGTATGATATCCTGGGTCCGGTGTCAATTTTCATGGCTGGGACTCGTTTGTTGACTAAGGCTAGTTTCCAGATGTCTGGTAAGCAGGAGGTGTCATCCCGTTTGTTCATGCTGTTGGAGTGTTTCTCTATTTCAATGGCTTCCATAATTATTCTCTTGTTATAGTGTTCAGTTTTGGAGATTAATTTGGTTCCTTCAAAATCAATTTCATGTCCTGTGGTTTTAAGGTGCTGGAAAAGGGAGGAGGTTTTTTCTTCTTTTCTGACTGCGTTCTTGTGTTCTGTGATGCGTGCATTTATTCTCCTATTAGTTTGTCCAATGTATGTGGCTAGGCAGATTTTGCATGGTATTTCATAGACTCCTTGGTTTTTTGGATGGATCTTGTCTTTGGGGTTTCTTAAGATGTTGGCTATTTTTTGGTCTGTGCAGAAGGCTGTCTTGATGTTGTGTTTGTGGAGAATTTTGCTGATTTTATCTGTGGTGCCTTTGATGTACGCAAGGAGGGTGATGCCGTTGTCTGGTTCTGTGTCTTGGTTCTTGGGCGGTGTCTCCCTTTGGATTAGGTTGGTAATTGTGTTTCTTTGGAATCCGTTGGAGATTAATACGTTTGTGAGAGTGTCTCAGCTGTTCGGTGGCCACGCAGCATCCCAGCTACATAGCCACGATCCTTAGGTCGGTTGGAGTAGCTCCAGTATTAAATCAGGTGGGGGATGTCATGCCTGGTGGGAGCGTCATGGCTGGTGTATCCCTGTGTCTTGGTGGCCCCGGCAGGGTGGTGGCTGTGCTGGGGTGCATTATCCCCCCACCCCCAAATGGCAGCTCCAGGCCAGCTAGCACACCAAAGTTGACATCAAAAATATGAACAAAAACATGGTTGTTAGGGGATGTTCCACAGGAAAATATAAACATTTAGAAGAACTGAACACACAACATTAAGGAAAATTCTTGTCAAAATTAACGTATTACAAATAATGTATACAAATTGTGCGCCTGTGTGTATGTATGCAGAAGCCTTGTACAATAAGCACACATTCCAAAATGTGCACAAAAATGATATAAGCATATAACTTTAAAAAATCTAAATTGATGATGCCTTATGCATGCCTTATGCATGGTCACTCACGCTCTGGTCATTTCTCGTCTGGATTATTGCAATGCTCTCTACATGGGGCTGCCCTTGAAGTGCACCCGGAGGCTGCAGTTAGTCCAGAACACAGCTGCGCGAGTAGTAATGGGAGCCACCCGTTGCTCCCATGTAACATCACTACTACGCAGTCTGCACTGGCTTCCTGTGGTCTTTCGGGTGCGCTTTAAGATTTTGGTTACCACTTTAAAGCGCTCCATGGCTTAGGGCCCGGGTACTTACGGGACCGCCTGCTGTTACCGCATGCCTCCCACCGACCCGTACACACAGAGGGTCTTCTCAGGGTGCCGTCCACCAAACAATGTCGGCTGGCGGCACCCAGGGGAAGGGCCTTCTCTGTTGGAGCTCCAACGCTCTGGAACGAACTTCCCCTTGGCTTACGCCAAGTACCTGATCTTTGGACCTTTCGCCATGAGCTGAAAACACACTTATTCATTCAAGCGGGACTGGCCTAAAAGTTTTATTAAATTTTAATTGGGGTTTTATTAGTTTAGGGTTTTTAGTTTTTTAATTTTAAATGTCGGCCACTTTGTAATTTGCTCTGTTTTAAATTTACTGTTTTAATTGTATATATAGTGGGTTTTTTATCTTTTGGCTGTACACCGCCCTGAGTCCTTCGGGAGAAGGGCGGTATAAAAATCTAATAAAATAAATAAATAATGACAATGTAGGAAGGAATAGAAAAATCAGAGTAAGAAACTGAGCAAAATTGAACTTGGTAGACTTTCTAGTCCCAGAGTAGAAGCAGCTTTGCATCTGTTATTTCCAGGGCGTTGTTGAACTGAAGATAAAATGAAATACCTTAGGGTTTATTGCCCTCTGGACATCAGAGAATTTCACCAAATTCCAAATGTTTGTGAATTTTTCCCCATTCTTCCACAGCTTGTGCTCCTCTGACTGATCACAGACTGACAGTGCATGAAATTAAATCATGTTAAAATGTTATTCTCAGCTGTGAGTTCTCTGTGAACCTATAACTTTTTTCGGACATATTTTATTCCTCTCAACTGGTCAAACTGACTTTATTCAAGTCTCCCAAAATAACTCAAACTTGGACACTGGCAGTCAAATTTATCTGCCATAATTCAACCAAAAGCCAACATTTTACTATTGGAAATTAACCCACAGCTTGTAACATGACCCTGAAAGATCCACCTAACAGACAAGAAATAAAAACATGAACATGAAACAATCACATCTAAGGGGTAAAGAGAGTTTATCCTGTTAGAATATCTTTAATTTCTATCGATTACTGTTTTTCAGCAGCTGTCGTGGACAGACCTCTTCCTGTCCATGTCTACAAGTCTGCAAGTAAGGGAGGTCCACGTGTTGGAATCCACCCACAGAGATCTCTAGACCCAGAGGTTTTCCAGGGAGCTCTGGGAAATGTTTGGCAAACAGGCCAGATCTCCCAAGATCTTATTGCAACTGAATTATGATTGGTTTTAAGTATGATCGCTGCTAAATGTCCATTATAAAGTGGTAAGGTTTTCTCAAGGAGGTAAAGACAATTGAACAATTGCATCCCTTTCTGCAACACCAGGCTAAAGTCTTCTTTAAAAAAAAAAGAAAGAAAGAAAAGAAATATTAAAACTGTGGGTGTTTTACTAGATTTGGAGAGAAGTGATGTAAATTTAAGGAACAGAGTCTGTTGTTTATGAGAGATGATTATATATATAAGACCTGTTAAGGCTGATCTCCCACCATCTCTTTTCAGCCCTGAGAAGTTAGGGGGTAAAAGTTAGAGCCTCCTTTTTCATCCATTATGCAGCTATGGGCTGTGACCTCTCTTATCTGATTGTCCCCTAGGCAACATCTTCCAAGGTCATTTTCACATACCGTTACAGTATCAGAACTGTTCCGCGATTTATACCATGTTTCTCAACCTTTCCCCCCTCATGGCTCCTTCCAACCTTGTTTTTCTCTTGTGGCCTCTTGTCCAGGTCCAACTATTACATATGGACATAGGATAGTAACTGGTACATTTTCTGGCATCAAGGCATTTATTTGTGGTTCTTCTGAGTATGTGGCATGGGTCAGTGGTAGGTTTCAAAAATGTTTACTATCAGTTCTGTGGGTGTAGCTTGGTGGGTGTAGCTTGGTGGGCATGGCAGGGGAAGGATACTGTAAAATCCCCATTTCCTCCCCAATCCAGGGGAAGGATACTGCAAAATCTCCATTTCCTCCCCATCTGCTGGGACTTGGGAGGCAGAGAATAGATGGGGGCGGGGCCAGTAAGAATTTTTACTACTGGTTCTCCGAACTACTCAAAATTTCCGCTACCGGTTCTCCAGAACCGGTCAGAACCTGCTGAAACCCACCTCTGGCATGGGTCCCTATTTTTGTTTTTCACCTGTGGCCCCATTGAAATACCCTGCCCCCCACCCCCCGGAGCAATAGGGCCACTGACTATCAGAGCAATAAAGCAGCTCACCATACTCAGGCTTGGGATGGAGTTTATTTTATTTATTTATTTTGTCACACAGTATATGTAAGCATAAGCATGAAATAATTGTACAATATATAAGCATATATATGAGTATGAGTATGTAATAACTATATTAATTGGATATAACGAAAGGAAACAATAGGACAGGAACGGTAGGCACGTTTGTGCTCTTATGCACGCCCCTTACAGACCTCTTAGGAATGGGGTGAGGTCAACCAGTTTTTGGTTGAAGCTTTGGGGACTTTGAGAAGAGACCTTATACACTGTAAGCCGCCCTGAGTCTTCGGAAAAGGGCGGGATATAAATGTAAATAAATTAAAATAAATTAAAATAAATAAAATAAGTCAGGTAGTGTGTTCCAAGCATTAACAACTCTGTTACTGAAGTCATGTTTTCTGCAATCAAGATTGAAGCGGTTACCATTAAGCTTAAATCTATTGTGTGCTCGTGTATTGTTGCAATTGAAGCTGAAGTAGTCTTTTGAGTCAGTTTCCTTTTTGAAATAAAGCCATGCCTCCCGCAGGCTCTGCTCCCTCCTTTTATAATGGATCCCGTGTTTCAGCTGCTAGACTTTAGGGCTTGAACCTCATCGATGGGGCCTCCAAAGATGTAACAAGTTCACATTTGCATAATTTGTGAACTTCTGTCACCAGATCAATAAACCTTCCCCTCCAGAAGAATCAAAATACTTCACAAGAAATTCACTCATCAACATTGGGAGAGCCATCAACAATGAAGCAATTGCGGTGAAGCAAAGGAGCCACATGGGGGCAACAATTTATTCTGGTGTCACACTAACCAAAATGTCATCTAATGTCACATGAACAAGATTTGGGGAGGAGGAGAGACTCTAGAGCACTGTAGATACTTAAAAAGAATCCCTAATAAAGATGCTGTTTAAAAAAGGTTTTGTTTCTTCATACTAATCAGGTGAAGATAACTGCTTACTGGGTTCTATTGGATGTATACTAATAATATTTGTACCATTGATATAAACAAAATGTTTCCTTTTTTGAGAAGGTGGGAGAGGAAGAATGAGAGAGAATGAAGAGAGAGAGAGAGAGAAATAGGGAGGGAGGGAGGGAGAAGGAATACCCCTTAGGAAAAGAACAATGCACGCTACTCTGATGCTCTCCTTCCTGTCCCCAGATCTGGTTTTATGTTCTCCTCAGCCCCCCTTTCCCCTTGTCAATGCCAGCAAACGCCTGGCAAGAGAGAGGGGGGGCAGAATGAAGGCAGATAAGAAGGGTCAGTTTTGCGTAAGACAAAAGATGATATCATGTCGAGACAAATTACCGAAGTGCTGTGTCTAAATACGTTGAAGCAAGAGCTGCGACACCACAGCTGCGTCAGCGGGCTGCTCGGTGTCTCTGGTGACACCGGCTGCATCTCAAACAGCCAGGAAGAGGCAAAGCTGGTCAGGCAGAAGCAGCTTCCCAGACAGATGAAAGCAAACCCACTGTTTTGCGTAGTCCTGCAAGAATATCCTGCAAAATTCACATGTGTGCTCATTTCCACCCCTCTCCCCTCCAAAGCCCCCCAACAGATTTGCAAATTGGAGGAACCAGCTTTATTCGGCTAACACACCCCATATTTGTCTTTTTCCCTCTCTCGCTTTCTGTCAACGCCAGTCTAGGAGTAGTTACCTACTTCTTCCCGTAAGGCTTCAGGCTATGCACCTGGAATATGAGAAAGTGATGCCTGTTAAAATATGTATTTTCCAGAAGGGATGAACATCAGAACAAGATTTGCTTGGCAATGTCCCTTTCCATTAATGGATTTTCCCAACATGGCCCCACCTTCCTGTAGGCACCAAAGAGAAAATGTAATTCCGATGGGCTTTGGAATCTCTCCTCCTTCATCCTTTATTCCAGAAAGGAGGAGCATCTTGGTAAAAAGTAAAGTCCCTGGACAACTCGAAAGGGGAAGGATTTTGGTGCTGTAAAGAATACATTAAGTGCAATCTTTCCCCAAACTTATCGCATCTGCATTGTTTCTCAGGAGGTGAGGAAATTCATTCCTGATGAAACCAATAGTAATTCAATAATGAGCTAGCAAGTGTTCACAGATGGTAATTAAGCCAAGTGTCATTCTATCGATGTATCATACAGGAATGTAAACATTTCTGAGATGCTGCGTGGAAACACTTTCAATATCTGAAATAATCAACATTCAGTGATACTATTAATAGCAGTAGGCATGATTTTAGTCTGCAGTGAAGGTGCCAATATGCATGGTATCAGTAGAGTTCCTGCACTAATATATACGTACAATCAATAAACAGTTCAAAAGAACATTTTACCCCAATTTAACCTATCAAATGAAAGTGGATCTTTTCACTGATGAGATAAATGAACAGGGGGTCTTCGAGAAGATGGGTGAGTTCCAGAGCAGTCACTGAATGAGGCATATAAAACATTTGCTAGACCAATTCTAGAATACAGCTTACCTGTTTGGAACCCACACCACATTTCTGACATCAATACAATTGAACGTGTCCAGAAATATTTTACAAGAAGAGTTCTCCTATTCCTCTGAAAACAACAAAATACCTTATCCCACCAGATTTGAAATCCTAGGCTTAGAAAACTTGGAACTCCGTCGCCTTCAACAAGACCTAAGTTTAACTCATAGAATCATCTACTGTAATGTCCTTCCTGTTAAAGACTACTTCAGCTTTAATTGCAATAATACTAGAGCAACCAATAGATTTAAACTTAATGTTAACCGCTTTAATCTAGATTGCAGAAAATATGACTTCTGTAACAGAATCATCAGTGCTTGGAATACTTTACCTGACTCTGTGGTCTCTTCTCATAATCCTAAAAGCTTTAACCAAAAACTTTCTACTATTGACCTCACCCCATTCCTAAGAGGACCATAAGGGGCGTGCATAAGCGCACAAACATGCCTACCGTTCCTGTCCTATTGGTTTTTTTTCTTTTCTTCTTCCTATATATATATATATATATATATATATATATATATATATGCTTATACCTCCTATATTTACTCATATATATGTTTATATACTATATAATCTTTTTGTATGATACCTACATATATTGTTGTGACAAAATAAATAAATAAATAAATAGATGGAGAAAGATCATCTCTCAGTGGGTAAGCAGTAGGTCAGTTTGGTTCCCAGCATCCTCAGGCAGGGCTGGAAAAGACACCTCCTTTGAGAACTATGAACATTTGATGGAGGCCACCTTGAACAAGATGACCAATGATCAGATCCAGTAAAAGCTCTCTAGTTTCTCATCCATGGAGAATCTACCTTACGCTCAGATATCTTCAGCAGTGATTTTTATTATTCAATGTTTCACACTGAATTGCATCACAAGCAGACATTCTCTTGATGGGCTATACTTATTCTTCCATTGTGATGGGTAATCTTAACATTTCGTGTCTATTCCCCAGTATCCATCACCTTTTGTTATTTTTATATCCACATTTCTGAGAGGTTGGAGTAAAACACACAGACAAAAGATCTTCAGTTGAGTTTCAATTTTAAAAGTCACTTAAATTATGATATCATCGTGGCTAAGAAATAAAACAGTGTCTTCTTCAACTGCCAGATACTAAATGCATTTATCTGAGCAAAAACACTACTTTGTTATTAAAATATATCTTGAAAGTAATCGAAAATCGAGATTCCTGATTTAAAAAATATGTTTTAAGCTTTATGACTGTAAGATTTTTAAAGGGTATGTCTTAATACTAGACAACACTGTATCAACAGTAGAGACCTTCAAATTTCTAGGTTCTACCATATCTCACGACCTAAAATGGACACCCGACATCAAAAACATCATCAAAAAAGCATAACAAAAAGTGTTCTTTCTGCGCCAACTCAGAAAGCTCAAACTGCCCAAGGAGCTACTGATCCAGTTCTACAGAGGAATTATTGAGTCTGTCATCTGCACCTTTATAACTGTCTGGTTTGGTTCTGCAACCCAACAATACAGACACAGACTTCAGAGGATAATTAGAACTGCAGTAAAAACTATTACTACCAACCTGCCTTCCATTGAGGACCTGTATACTGCATGAGTCAAAAAGAGGGCTGTGAAAATATTTACAGACCCCTCACATCCTGGACATAAACTGTTTCAACTCTTACCCTCAAAACGACACTACAGAGCACTGCACACCAGAACAACTAGACACAAGAACAGTTTCTTCCCGAATGCCATCACTCTGCTAAACAAATAATTCCCTCAATACTGTCCAACTAGTTACTAAGTCTGCATTACTATTAATCTTCTCATTTTTCCTATCACCCATCTCCTGCCACTTATGACTGTATGACTGTAACCTTGTTGCTGGCTTCCTTAAGATTTATATTGACTGTTTCCCTATGACTATCATTAAGTGTTGTACCTTATGATTCTTGACGAATGTATCTTTACTTTTATGTACACCAAGAGCATATGCACCAAGACAAATTCCTTGTGTGTCCAATCAAACTTGGCCAATAAAGAATTCTATTCTATTCTATTCTATTCTATTCTATTCTATTCTATCCCATCCTATCCCATCCCATTCCCATTCCCATTCCCATTCCCATTCCCATTCCCATTCCCATGCTATTCTATTCTATTCTATTCTATTCTATTCTATTCTATTCTATTCTATTCTATTCTAAAAAGATATATTTAAAGGTTTAAATTGTTTCTGGAGAGAAAATTATTATAAAATTAATGAATGGCCACTCAATGCTTATCTACTTATCTACTTTGAAGTAAATACTTTTGAGTTAGTTGATAAAATTTGTAGAATTACAATCTATTTTTACATTTTAACGTGCATATGATTCAGTTTTTGATGTATAAGTATGTTTTAAAGATCACAAATACTTGTATTTTAATTCTTTGAGCAATGGGTCTTATCTAAAGAACCAAATGATCCTCAGACTAAAATATCAAATAAAGCAAAGAACTGGTCACAAGAGCTAGATGATTATAATAAAATTATTGCAAAGTATCCCATACCTGTAGCCTATCACATGATAATAGATATAAGTATTATAATTTTAAGAGACAGGTCACTAAGTTTATGAATACACAGTGGACTGGGTTTTATCTCTAAAAAACAACTCCTGGAGTCTATTCCACAGTAGTCCATTGGATAAAATAACAGAATGGTTAAATTTGGAGAAACCCCCCCCTTTTAACAATTCAGTTAAAGAGGTAAAAAATCCAGTTACTTTTATATAGCAATAGCACTTAGACTTATATACTGCTTTACAGCCCTCTCTAAGTGGTTTACAGAGTCAACATATTACTCCCAACTATCTGACTTCTCATTTTACCGACCTTGGATGGATGGAAGGTTGAGTTAACCTGGAGCCAGTTAGAATCGAACTGTTGGCAGTGAGGGGTGAGTTAGCCTGCAATACTGCACTGTAATCACTGTGCCACCACGACTCTAATTGTATAAATATAGTTACTTCATCAAACCAAATGTACTGTATTTTAAAAAATGGGGAAAAGAATATTTGAGGGTCTTTGAATGTCTCATTCATAAATTTTGGTATGCAAGATTAAGAAAAACAAAATTGCAAGAAAATAAAGGGGGTGGGGATAAATTAATAAGGACTTAGGGTTTTCTTATATGGTCCCATACTTCCCAGAATCATTATTACATCTCAGATGCTGTTCTTTTAAGTGTCACATATTATGTAGCTCCTGAAATGTTCTCTTCTCAACAATTGAGAATAAGGTCTCTAATAATCTTACAATCCTGGTTCTCCTGCAGAACTTCCTAAGTTGTTTATAGGGGAAAACAGCTTTTCTTCTCCAAAACCTAAAATGGGAAACTTCTTCAGGATAATAAATCGACAAACAGAATAAAAATCCAGCATGGATAAACTAATTCTATTCCTTTAGTCTTTGAACTAAATGAACAGTGGATTTGAACAATGGATTCATTTCTCAGGACCAGTAATAAGTCCTTTTACACAGAGGCCACCACAGGTCCTCTAAGGAAAAATGACCATTCCTGCTCATGGCTGCCCATCTTCTTTCTCATAAACTATCAAAACTAATTGCTCCATAAAGAAATGTCAACACATCTGGGTCAACCGGATAGGAAACCTGACTAGATAATGGCAATAATCCAGGATGACTATTGAGCCTCATTTATAGTGTGTTATCATATCAGAACTCTTATCTTTGAAACACCTCTTGAGAACATTAAAAATGATCCTCTGTTGTGTAAGTAATAACAAATTTGTCTTTTGGAATGTCCTTAAACCAGTGGTGGGATTCAAATTATTTTACTACTGGTTCTGTGGCTGTGGCTTGGTGGGTGTGGCATGGCTTGGTGGGCATGGCATGGCATGGCTTGGTGGATGTGGCTTGGTGGGCATGGCAGGGGAATGTACTGTAAAATTTCCATTCCCACCCCACTCCAGGGAAAGGATACTGCAAAATCCCCATTTCCTCTGGATCAGCTGGGATTTAGGAGGCAGAGAATAGATGCGGGCTGGGCCAGTCAGAGGTGGTATTTACCAGTTCTCCAAACTACTCAAAATTTCCGCTATTGGCTCTCCAGAACTGGTCGGAACCTGCTGAATACCACCTCTGCCTTAAACCTGTTAAATATGTCCAAGGCAAAAGTTTGTTTTTCACTTAGATTTAAGAAGTTATTCCCCTGGATTTCTCTTAGATTTCTCTGGATTTCTCTTCTCAACCTGCCCTTTTAAATGAGTATTTCCCAGATCTGGGGTTGTCTGGACATCAAGAGTAAAGAGATGCATTATTAATTGTTGACAGTTTAGTATGCATCTTTGTCAAGGTGAGGGCAGAATCCAGGACTGCTGAAGCTAAGAAAGTATTCTGCAAGAAATTATATTACCCCTAACTTCAAAAGGTAAACACCATCTCTGTTCTTTGCCCCAGAAGAAAATCCCATCTAGTTAGATTGAATTATTACACTCATGTAGGATTATGTAGCCTTAGGCAGTAAATAAAGCATATAATGCCTATATAGATGCTGAAAGAAACAAAAGCTTAATTCTTTTTTTTCTTTTTTTTAAATTTTATTTTGTCACAACTTTATATACAAGCACATACAATGAAAGGAAACAAGAGGACAGGAACAGTAGGCACTTTTGTGCACTTATGCACGCCCCTTATAGTTCTTTTAGGAATAGGGTGAGGTCAATGGTAGACAGTTCTCCAGTCCCAAAACTGGAAAGAAAGAAAAAACCCTGGAAAATTTTATGTCTGTGCCTTTTAGAGACAGGAAGGGTCATTTTGGTCATCTGCAGTTCGTATTGAAGTATAGCCAGTTACTGTTCAGTGCATGACTGACAAAAAAAGAAGTAATGAACAGAAGCTTAACAAAGAGATGGGGAGGAGGTAGGTTCCACTTTACTATCAAAATGGATCCTGGTACAACAGGGTGCTGTGTTGAGGTTTCCATATAACCTGCTCCATTAAATTTCCCCTGCCCTTGTGTTTTTTTCCCTTTTGCCCCTCCCAATAGTTAACATTTAATGACAATGAGAATACCCAGGTCCTTTGGGAGGGAAGGTGGCTTGCAGTTTTCTTGGCTACTGATTTCAGAAGTGGTTTGCCCTTGCCTCCTTCCTAGGGCTGTGAGAGAATGACTGGCCCAAGATCACCTAACTGGCTTTGTGCCTAAGGTGAGACTAGAACTCACCATCTTCCGATTTCTAGCTCAGCATCTTAACCACTACATCAGAGCCAAAGTGGCACAGTGGTTAGAATGCAGTACTGCAGGCTACTTCTGCTGATTGCCAGTTGCCAGCAGTTCGGCAGTTTGATTCTCACTAGCTCAAGGTTGACTCAGCCTTCCATTCTTCTGAGGTCAGTAAAATGAGGAGCCAGATTGCTGGGGGCAGTATGCCGACTCTAAAACCACTTAGAGAAGGTTGTAAAGCACTGTGAAGTGGCATATAAGTCTAAGTGCTATTGCCATTGCTATCATACTGACTCTCTAAACCAGCACTTCCCAACCTTTCCAGCTTGGCAACGCGGCAGTGGCAGGTGCAGGCACATGTGCACAGCTCCATTTGTGCTAGCAGCAGGCACACCTTCCACTCATGTGAATGGAGCTTCACGCACAAGCGCAAGCATTTACTGCTCGTGTGAGTAGAGTTCTAAGCGCTAGTACAAGCACCTTCCACTCGTGTGAGTGGAGCTTCGCGCATGCGCATTTGACCATCAGTTGTGTGGGCTGGTTTTAAACAGGCCATGGCTCTGTAGTGGGCCATGGCCCAGGGGTTGAGGACCTCTGCTCTAAATTCCTATTAGGAAGAACTAATTTGGAAGAATACAAGACATCAGTTAAAAGAGGACAGAGCATTCATTTTTTTAGCTCTCCAACTTTGACGATGTTCTGTGGGCTTAGTGGGAGCTTCATTCATATTTTCCTGAGCAACGCAGATCATCAGCTTACAAAACTTTCAGACTTAAACAAAATTCATCTAAAAATGGTTAAAATAAATGAAGTTACCACTTGGAAAGTAACAAAATTTACTCTATTGTCGAGAGACACATAAGTGGCTGTTTGCACATAGCATATAAAAAAATATAATCTGAGACGACTTCTGGACTTTGCAGTGTAGTCACACAAACTCCACACAGTACCTATAAAACCATGCAATGTAAGCAGATGGCACTCCTATCTCAAATCAATTCCCTGACACCCCAATGGTAGGATACCTGAAACAGGTATATTCCCTCCGGGTGACCCTAAGGAGACCTGAAGAGTGAAGGCAATGTTTTGAAATGAATCTCGCCTCTGGAGAAAAGACTTACTAAAACACAGCATCAGGTATCATTGCCTGGGGGTTTGGACAGACAATAACGGCCTGCATCTGGAAAAGTTCTCTGAGGGTTTCCAAAAAGGAGTTGTTTTACACGCTATTTTTCCCCCACGCCTGTCACAGGTGGATCTTTCCAGAACCAACTGAGAAATGTTGACAAACAGGGCAAGCAATCGGTGTGCCTAATCTAGTATACATTAAAAACATTCGAAAAGTTTTCTCACACTTCTTACAGAGCAAAGAAATTTGAAGCAGATACATCCATGGATCTTATCTAGGACTTTTGTTTTCTATGGGGATTTAAGAGAAGTTATCCAAAGCTCATTAAATGCAAAGAATTAGTCCTTAAGAAAGTGCCTCAAATTGTGCAAACTTCTCTTGGCCAAACTTTCCTTCTTTACTAAAAGGCATCATAGCGTAACCCTCAAGAAGCATTCACGCTTTTTTATGGTATGGGAGAAGTAAGATACATTCATATTTTCATAGATATTAAATAAGAAATGCATTGCTAATGGCATGGGAGAAGATGAGAGATAAATACTATATGAAAATTCCAACATAGTTATCAACAATGGAGGCTTTAATACATCCAAATACTTTTAATCTTAGAAATATTGTTAGGTATAGGGACTTGTTAACAGACAGGGGGAACTGAAACAGAAACAAGATTTGGAAGAACAGGGGATTGAGTTAGATTGGTATATGTATATGCAAATACAAGCAAGATATCAGAAAGATGTTAAACTCTATGGTTTTTATTTAGAAAAGACTGAGATGGATAGGATTTTTACAGGAACAGAGGACAAATTAATCAAAAAAACGTATAACTTTTTGTTGGGGATTGAGTTAGAAGAGGAACAAGCAAAGGAAACTATAATAGCTTGGGCTAAAAATTTTGGATATTCAATAGACAAATGGCAACAGCTATGGGAGAGGAATTTTAAATTAACAATGTCCACTGCATATAAAGAAAATCAATGTAAAATGTTTTATAGATGGCATATGCCACCTGAGAAACTAGTGAAAATGTTTAAAGACAAATTAGTTAAATGTTGGAAATGTCATCAGTTACCAGGATCTTATTCTCATATGTTGGAAGCCAAAAACTATTGGGAGAAAATAAAGGGTTGGTTAGAAGAAATAACCCAACAACATATTGATTTAAAACCGGAGTTGTTTTTACTGGGGATCCTACCAGAGAAAATTAGTAAAGAAAATATTTATTTGATTATACATGTAATTACAGCAGCAAGAATAGTTTTTGCGCAAAATTGGAAAGCAGAGAAAATACCTCTGGAAGGAGAAATTATTAGAAAAATTTTAGATTGTGCAGAAATGAATAGATTAACTTTGATGATTAAAGAAAGAGAGGATTCAGAATATTTTAAGATATGGGATAAATTTTACCATTGGTTAGAAGAAAGGTACAGATAAGCAATGGATAATTATGTAAGAAAATGATAATAATGTATTTGTGGAAAAATGGTAATAGTTCAAATTGAAGTGAAGAAAGAAGAAACAGCAAAATAATGGAGCCAGGAAGAAAACACTGAGACGTTACATGGAAGGAATTGCTGATGTTTTAAATGTATGTTTGTCTATAAAATAAAAAAACTTTATAAAAAAACCCAGAAGCATTTGTGTTCTATATTCTCCCATTTGGTGTGTTCAGTGCACTGCTATCTGTATTGAACGACGAGGTTAGAAAATTCTGATCTTAGCGGTGACAATAACTTCTTGGCTTTAAGCCAAGTCAATGCCTTGATTTCTCTAGCTGCTCAAAAAGGTGAGATAACGTTCCCAAGCCTTTGGAGATATTTGGCTTCTGGTAATTATAATCTTTCTCAGTTGTTTATTTTCTTATCAGGAGCCACACACCTGAATACTATATTCTGATTTACTTTTCAAACACTGGGAAATGGGTGACAGCCCTTTAAGTGGAGTAGAAAATACAGTAAGAGGATAGTCCCAATTATCTAGAAATACCCAAGGGTGCCTGTCTGTTTGTCTGTATGAGTGTTAGAGGGAAGATTATTATTTATCATGGTTAAAATATCAAAACCATACATTTTGTTTGCTTGGACCCTGTGTTAAAAGATAACATTTCTCCACAGGTTGCCAACTAACCAATCTATTATTTTAATAGCAGATTGATCTCCAATCATTATCATATCTCACAATTTCACCTGTTTGTTCATACGGATCATTATGCCATTACTGTATGGGACAAGAATAGGCCAAAACATTATTTTATTATTATTAGTTTTTACAACCCACAAATTTAGGGGGAAATATAGCAAGATAAGTAATTTCTAAGATTGCAGGCTATACTAACTACATCTTTTTAGAAATGTCTTCTTTTTCCATTTACAAACACAATGGCATATCAAGTGTTTTCTGTGAGTTTTTTTTCCCTGGGAACACAACAACCTTCATTTGGACTCAACTTCAGACTGAATGAGTCAGTACAGCACAGCTATCTAAACTTTCAACCAGAGATATTTTCAGAGATGGATGTTGGTTTTCCAGTTCTAGGCTTTCCATTTCTTGCACAGCAGAAGCCAAAAAGACAGACTCACGTGTGGGTGGTGTTTCAGCCAGAAGCACAGCATGTGGAAGAGGATCAAGCACTTCTTTAAATACTTCATCTCCTGGTTGTGATCAGACCTGCACGCAACTGCTATTTTAGAAGAGACAGGGAGGGAAGCATGAGATGACATTTAAGAGGAAAGATTTCTAGCATTATTCTGAGTTGGAAAGGGCCATTTAGATCCCTGAGACAAATATCTTGGACAATACCTTTATGAGTACTCAAGTCCAAATTAAAGCACATGCACAGAGTCATCAAAAGATGCTTCTTGAACATAGCCCCCAACACAACTTAATAACTATCTGGACCTGGTTCCTTGCTGAACTTCTCTTACTGTCAACATGTTCTTTCTAGCATTCAATCTGTAACTCGGGGTTATTATTCCATGATTTGTGTTCCAAGACTATAAAAAAAAAAGCACAAGTCCTAACTATCTTCTGTGTGATAATCCTTCAGCTTTATAAAAGGTCCCTTCCCTTCTATTTTTCTGCACAAATTTAGTTCCTCATCTTATCTTCCATTTGTTCACCTGAGGTCTGACTCACTTCTTCCAAATCATTGTACAGCCCTACTGATTTATCTCTGCATTCAGTTTATTGAAGTCTGCTTCAATATTGGAGATTGACGTTTGGTGATATCAAATAAACAGCTGGGATATTCCCCATTAAATCAAGATTCCAAATATATATTTGGTATATATATTTGGTTTGCACTATATATATGGAAAGACCTCCATACACACACACACACACACACACACACACACACGAAGGTCTTTCCATTCTTTGCAAAGTGCAAACCATCTTATACCAGAATCCACCATCCACATAATATACACATAATCTCAGAAACCAAACCAATGTCATTTTGGTAACCAATCCCCAGCAATGTTTTTATTCCTTTACTGTCTCCTTCCACAGACTGAGATAGAACAACCCCTGAGTCTCCAGATGCTTCAACTTCTTCCATGGTTAATTCTTTTTGAAGAATCATTTCTCCTCCCATGGATAAGCAGGATGGTAAACTTGCCAGTAGACTTGATGAGCACAGGCAGCTATTTTGTCACATCTTGGTCTGTGCTTCTGGGAACAGGACTATTGGGTCCAGCTGGTACAAATTAGATTCTTTCTTATAGTTGTCATACATAACTATAATGTTCCTCTTTGTCCTTACTGCTTCCCATGTAGCATAGCATTACTTCTGCTCTTTAGAACCAGCCTCCTTATTTCATATTAAGCTCATTCTCTTATTCTTTATTTGAAGATCAGAACCTGTTTTTTTACCTTGATCGGCTTGGATAAAACATAGAATTCACTTCTAAATCAACAAGCAAACACACCCACTTAAAAGTACAACTATCCAGAAAAAGCTTATTCTCCTTGGTCAGCATATTTAATAAGGCTTTTAGACTTTTCCAACCATGTTGCACAATTATCTCTCCTATGTTAAATTAAGAACATAGAAAAGAAACAGTGTCATGAATTAACATAATCAATAAAATCATCTACATAAGAAACAGGAATAAAATACAATCAGCCAAACACAATTAACCATCTTAACAGCTCAAAGGGAAAGAAACCATCATCTCTCAATCCCAGGACCTGAAACTGTTTACATAACTAACTTGAAAATGTTTCACTTCTTATCCAAGAAGCTTCTGAAGAAGCAAAATGTTTTCAAGGAAAAAAAACCCAAGAAAGTTGCCTTTTGGAAAATTGCCTTTGAGACAATGATGATCTAGATCCGTGATGGCGAGCCTTTGATGTGCCCGCATGCTGGCCTGTGTGCCGGAAGTGGCACACAAAACTATCCCGTGAGGTATGTGTGGCCCCGCTGGCCTTCATGTGCACGGGAGCACCAATACCCGGAAGAGCAGTAGTCCATTGCGCATGCGCAAGCCGGCACCCAAACACCCGGATACCGGCATGGAAGTGCGGCCGATGAACAGCTGGCCATCGCACATGCGCACAACGTCAACTCGGAAGGTCGGGTGCTGGCCTGAGCATGTGTCCTGGAGCACCACTCTTCTGGGTTCCGCTGCTCCCGCGTGTGCGACAGCCAGCTGACCGGCCCACATGTGATCACAGGAACGTGGAATAGGAGCCAGCGAGGCCGCGCATTCTTCACGGGATGGTTTTGTGTGTCGCTTCTGGCATGCATGCCATAGGTTCGCCGACACTGTTCTAGATGATTGATAATGTCCATAGACAGATGACCAGGAAACTTTCTTCCACCAGAGGGGCAGAGATAGCATACTTGAGCAAGTAATATACTCATCATATTATTTATTCAGAAGGAGGTAGAATTCATTCCATGAATTGCAAGTAATGATTTAAAAGACAGAATTTCGGATATTGGTAATCGAGCACAAAACCAAGAATAAGGTGGTTATGGCTAATTTTGCTCCAACTTGTAGCCAAGCTTGTTATGAGCGAACATAGCCATGAAAAGAGAAATGTGCTTATATAGAGAGACTTTTCACAAAGCCATAATCAATGTATGACTGTTGCTGAGGGGGCTCATGGTCCAGCCCAGCTTCTTGTTCTGTAGGTTTCCAATACAGTTTGTGAGAATGATTTCTTTTGAGGGTGAAATGCAACAGTAGTATGCTTCAGTTGCTTTCATAATATATGAATAGATTCTTGTTTTTTAAAGGTTATCTTCGCATATATAGCCAAAGAATATATATTCACATCCAGAATTTTGTCTCCTATGTTTTACATAGGAGATCCTTTTGTTGAAGAGACATGCCACACTTCAAAGGAAAATGGCGGGATTCTCCAGAACAGAAACCCCACCAAGCCAAACCAAACCATACCAAACCAAAGACCTTTAATGGTACTTTTTCAATAATTAGGGGAAGACTACATACATTTCTCTAAATAACTGAGCAGTTTGATTGACTGCAACACACATTTTCAGCCAAGCAACAGAAGAGCGCGATTTTCAATCAGACATCTCCACAGCACATCATTTTAATTTGAAAATTATTGAAAATAAATTAGTGTAATTACCCACTGAGCATCATATTTACAGACTATGAGAGAAATTTTAAGGCAACTGAGGAGAATTAGGCGCATAACAAAAATAAGGAATATACAGGTAATCTATAAAGCCATCACTGGAGAAGAGCCTAATGCTGGGAAAGATCGAGGGCAAAAGAAGAAGGGGATGACAGAGAATGAGGTGGTTGGATGAAGTCACTGAAGCAGTTGCATGAGCTTAAAGGGACTCCAGAGGATGGTAGAGGACAGGAAGGCCTGGAGGAATGTTGTCCATGGGGTCGCGATGGGTCAGACATGACTTTGCAACTAACAACAACAAATAAAGCCCTCATGTAAATCAGTTATACCAGTAATCGACAGTCCTTTGCCTAACTGCACCAAAATTATTTGGCTTTTCTGAGATGGTATGGGTCCTCCAATAACATACTTATTGACCTGTTTTTGATGCATTGCTCAGGCAGGTCTGTATGTTTTGGCCTCCAGTGGAACTTTAGTAACAAAAATTTGTCTGAAATTTAATTCACAATTAAATTTTATCTTCTGCTTCATTACCACAACGCTACCAGTATGATTCTACTACTCAAAACAATTTAGATATGTGCTTCTACTCAACATACAAAAATAAAGTTGTGACATGACCAGGAGCTTGTACAAATTAGCATACACTTCTTTCAAAAGGCTACAGTTGTTGTCTAAAGCAAATTCTTCTAAATTCCAGCAGCAAGCAAAAAAAAACATCGCTGCCATAGTGAGCAGTAGTGATGCATGGGCATCAAGTAATGAGGGGATAAATGAGTTGTGATATTGTGAAGTCCTTGGTGCTCCCTCAGCATTGCTTGCAGATGTTTCATTACCGGAACACATAACATCAGCACAGGGGTGAAATTCAAATTTTTTCCCTACTGGTTCTGACTAGGTGGGTGTGGCTTGGTGGGCATGGCAAGGGAAGGATATTGCAAAATCTCCATTCCCACCCCACTCTGGGGCCAGCCAAAGGTGGTATTTGCTGGTTCTCCAAACTACTCAAAATTTCCGCTATCGGTTCTCCAGAACCTGTTAGAACCTGATGGATTTCACTCCTGCATCAGCAGCGTTAGTGAGTATGGGTTTGCTTTCTGTTTATAGACAGTAGCTTCTATTTGAGATATGATACTTTTGATAAAATCAATATGCATGTTTTAAAAAGTATAAATCACTGAGAAGTGCTGGGTCACCCCTTTGTCAAACACCCAAATCTCAATCAAAATTGGAATCGATTTCAAGTATGTGGAGTATGTCTGCAAATGGTAAGTCCCTTGGGATTCATTGGGATTTATTTCTATGGGAATATGGGTAGGATCACAGCTTTGGACACTGATTCAAGGCCATAAGTATAAGGCCATTTCTTCATTAAAGATTTATAGCATCTTCTAGAATCATCCGACTATTGTTGCCGCAGAATAATAGTAATGCAGACAGGGTTTATATCCTTCCAACAATAGCTGGGTCATAAATCAAAAAGGACTTTCATTTTTTTTCAATGACAGCCTTGGAATTTAAGCAAAAATCTTTAAAAGTGAGAAAGCAAAACACAAAGAACAAGGCTTTAGCTGGGCCTGTTGTGAGTACCAATAAGTTAGTTATACTGAGTTTCTTTTTTTTCCTACTTCCATTCCAAAACTGGAAATGTGGCAATTTGGTGAGATTTTTTTTTCTTATCTTGGGAATATCTATAAAGATTCTCAACCACCCAGATCATGGTTGTCCCAAAGATCTTTTTTTCCCCCAAAAGGCAATGGGCTTTCTTGGTTTTTAAACTTTGAAAATGTTTTGTTTCCCATCCAAGAAGCTTCTTCAGTTCAGAACAGTTCAGAACTGAAGAAGCTTCTTGGATGAGAAGCTAAAGGTTTTCCAAGAGAAAAAACACAAGAAAATCCAGTTGCCTTTTGGAAAAAACATCTTTGGAACTTATCTTAGAAACTGACCTGGGGCATTTGCAGGAGCCATTGCTGCTGGGTCAAGATCAGTGGTGAAATTCATGTTTTTACTACCAGTTCTGTGGGTGTGGCTTGGTAGGCATGGCAGGGGAAGGATGTTGCAAAATCTCCATTCCCACCCAACTCTGGGACCAGCCAGAGGTTGTATTTGCCAGTTCTCCGACCTGCTCAAAATTTCCACTACCGGTTCTCCAGAACCTGTCAGAACTTGCCGCAAGTCAGGATACATCCAGAAGCTTGGCAAATATCTCCTCTGCTGTTGAGGCAACGTGGGAGTGAGTGCAAGTCCTTATCAAATTTCCTTGCATGCCCCCAAGTAATTCCAACCTACAGTTTGAGAATCATTGTTCTACTCCAGAAGATAAAAAGGAGCACTAAGCTTTCAGCCAAAGGGTTCTGTTTGACTGTAGAAACTGGTATATTCAGAAATCAGCTTTGCATTAAGTGGGGCTTACTTCCAATTAAATATGAACAGCAAGACTGATGATTCTTGGCCACACCTGCTCTTTTAATGCTGTTCCCTGCAAGTCTTTATGAGCCAGAGATGACTTCATTCATTTAAATCTCTTTAACAACATTTACCATATTTTTTTCATAATTTATCCAGCTATTCAAGAAAATACATTTTTGGCCGCTTATAACAAATTGCAGCTCTGTGTATGTAAATAAAACACATACAGATAGTCCTCAATGTACAACTGCAATTGAGCCCAAAATTTCTATTGCTAAGCGGTAGAACAGAACAATTCTGTTATTGAGTTTTGTCCCATTTTACGACGTTTCTTGCTGCAGAAAGTTGTTAAGTGAATCACTGCAGTTGTTAAATGAATCTGGCTTTCCCATTGACTTTGCTTGTCAGGTCACAAAAGGTGACTCCAGGACTCTGCAATATTCATATATACAGGCCAATTGCCAAGCGTCTGAATTTTGATGATGTAACCATGGGGATGCTGCAACAGTTGTAAGTGTGAAAAATGGTCATAAGCAGGGGTGAAATGCTCCCGGTTCTGACTGGATCTTGTGATTCGGTAGTAATCGTGGCCAGTGATTTGGCAATCCGGTAGCAATCGCTGAACCACTGATGACACCCGCTGCCCAGGTGTCATTACTTCCTGGTTTTAACTAGGAAGTAATGTGGTATTTTTGCGCATGCGCAGAAGATCCACACGTGCACGTGATGCGTGCATGCGAGCGGCATGTGGACTTCCGAGCCAGTAAGAAAGGTAAGTCGATTTCACCCCTGGTCATAAATCATTTTTTTCAGAGCTGTTGTAACGTTGATTGGTCCCTAAATGAATGCATGTCAGTTGAGGACTACCTGAACTTATATATAGCCTGTTTCAGAAGAGCTAATAATTTCTGTTGACTGGGTGTAACTCGTGAAATAACTTTGGTATATTTTTGTATTGATCTCGATTTAAGCTGACTGAGAAAAGTGTCGGGAAGCGTACTCCTCATTTACAGTCCCCTGATTTAGGAGTTGGGTGAATGTGGAGCAAGGAACCATGTGAGAGGTTCATTTTAAGACTCAAAAGATCATAAAGATGCCTTCTCTGTGGTAGGACCAGCACAATGGAACAGCATCCCTCCCTCCTCCCTGTGTTCCTTCCTCTCGGCACTCAGCTTTTGCGAGGATTTAAAACTTGACTGCTCTTGCAGGAGTTTAGACCAGAAGATTAAAGCAGCCCTCTTGGTAGACCTGCCTGTTTGCGGGTTGAATTTTCTTCAGAGATTGAAAATTGAGCTTTTTAGACCTGAGAACATTTTGCAATTGTTGTTATATTTTTATTATGGAATAGTAACTGGGTTGTTTATTTTATAGATTATGATCTCATTTTTTTTGTTTTAATCTGGGGTGCCCTGTCCAGAGTCGTTGCTGTGAGATGGGCAGCTTTATAAATATTTTAAATAAAGAAAGAAAAAAGAACCAGAAGAGGGGAAAAAAACGTTTATACTATGGGATATAGACAAGACAATGAAAAACAGAACTATGGTTTGCAGGAGGGGTGAAATGCTCCTGGATCGGACCGGATTGCACGATCTGGTAGCGATCATGGCCAGTAGTTTGGCGATCTAGTAGCGATGACAGAGCAAAGCTCCGCCCACCCGCTCGGGTGTCATTACTTCCTGGTTTTAACCAGGAAATAATGCGTTTTTTACCTTGTGTGCATGCACAGAAAGTTTTGCGCATGCACAGAAAGTCTGCACCCGCATGTGATGCGTGCACGTGCACGTCTGAGCCAGTTTGCAGTCTGTGAAAAACTAATATTGGTTTTGTAACACAATGTTCTTTTACTGGCAGAATATGCCCCAGTTTTAATGTCTATTTAAAATCCTAATTCAGTTGTAGAATTTGCAAGAGATTTTCCAAGAATAAATTCTCTGACCATATTTGCTGGTTGGTCTGGCACTTTATGCAGTCACTGATGCCTATGCAAAGCGAGTGTGAAATGCTTTTAGATGAGAAACTTTATATCCACTTTGCACTTGGCCATGTGATTAAATGAAGTTCAGGGTAGCTGAAAAGGAGGCTCAGCAGGAAGTCGAGGTAAGAAAGCATTACAGATTCCCCTGTGAGATTTCCTCCTTGACGAAGGCCTGTCAGATAGTAGAACAATATCCCTTGACATTTGGCTTAGTAATAATTAACCTGTCACACTTGGAATGCATTTATCCCACAAATTAGGCACAGTTTATTAGTTAAATTTAATAAAATAATGTTGCTTATTCTTGGATCCGCATGTGCTTTGACATTAGGAAAAGTTACTACTTGATTCTCCTTCCCACCAAACACTGTGGAAAAATGTTTGGGAATAACTCTGCTACAGTTAAAAATTCTGATAAAGGCTGGGAATTGGGAGGAATGCTTGGGCTGACAATGGAAAAATGACATTTCTGAATTAAACTTTCTACAGATGTTCAGTTCAGATCTCTGACAAGAACAGGAAGGAAGGAAGGAAGGAAGGAAGGAAGGAAGGAAGGAAGGAAGGAAGGAAGGAAGGGAGAGAGGATAATTTCTACTCAGCACCCTCCCTGCCTAATGTTTAGGAAGAGATTTGTCTTGAATATAGGAAGAATGAATAAAAGAGAGTGAGCGAGAAATGTGTCTAGTACTGCATTTAAGGAACTTAAAACATTTCACATACAAACTTCTAAAATGGATTACACAATGGTAGCTTAAATTTAGGTAATCCATTTACCTGTCATGCAGGCACAAGTCCTTAATCCATTCCCCAAACTCTTCTTGTGAGGTTTGCTGTCAAACAGTTTCTAAACCTGGTTGTTTAGCTCATGCTGATAACCTGTTTCTCTCCGCTTTCATTTTCCTCTTCAATAGGGGTAAAATAAAATTACAGATGGTTTACCTTTAGAGGAATAGGAACAGAAATAAAATGTTGGCATGCGATGTGGATATTTGCAGGTAGCTCAAAATAATTATATTACATTAGCAGCATCAGAAGGAGCCTGGTTTTGTGAAAGAGGAGATTATAGTTTTGAGAGCATGGGAACTAGAGACAGGAAAGGATGGGAGAGACATTGTTGTCTTTCCCATGAAGCTGACAATATAAATAAGCCAACCAATAGGAATATTGGTTGAAAAGGTAATAGAAAGAGACTTCATTGTTGAATATATTCAATGAAGAATGGTTAAATGTCAGGCTTGTAGAAATTGTCTTTGGGGAGCTTTTGACTTACCAGCTAGAACTTGGTACAGATATGGAATTGAATAACTTTGAGGCAGGACTTGGTTGTGATGCCTTGGACTGAGTGAACTTTCCATCCCTTTTCACAGAAAATTCCACTCCTGGATACTCCAAATTTTATTCAGCTCAGAGACAACAGAATTGACTCAGACCTACTTAGCAGAATATCTGTCTTACTAAAAACATTGGTTAAACATAACCATGATTTAGTAAGACTTATGTGCAATTAATTTGGATTGACTCAATGTTCAATGAATGTTGAGAAAGATTGAGGTTCATAGTGTTGGAAGAAATTTCCCTGGTTCGTTCCCAAACAGGACACACCGCAGATGCTGAGAAGAAATGGATGCAGAAGCCAGCTGCCAGAAAGTGGAATTCTTTTAATGTAGGAAGGCAAGAAGCAAAAAGTGACACAGCTCAAGCTTTCTTGGCTTGTAGGCAGCTTGGAAGTGTGAATCTGAGCCTTTTATGCTTAATTCTCGTTTGAAGCTCTTGCAGCTTGATGAGTTTTGATGTGTTTCTGATTGCCCTGGGGTTTTTTTCCCCTGTTTTACTGGGTTAATCTTGGTCCCAGGTCTTTTGTCTTTCCTGTCATTGGGGTTTAATCCTGTCAGGGGCATGAAAAAGGGAGCTTTGGTTTACCTTGGAGAGTTTATTTTTAGTCTGATTCCCCTTATCTTAATAGCAATAGCACTTAGACTTATATATTGTTTCATAGTCCTTTTTAAGCGGTTTACAGAGTCAGCATATTGCCCCAACAATCTGGGTCCTCATTTTACTGACCTTGAAAGGATGGCTGAGTCAACCTTGACCCAGTGAACTGCAACTAGCAGTCAGCTACTTCAGCTGACTCTATAGTGCTGCACTCCAACCACTGTGCCACCTTGGCTCTTATAATGGCTCTCCTTAAGTGTTTCTGTGATCAGTTTTGTTACTTTTGTAACAGCTTTTGTTATTTTTGTTAGCAGGCTGCTCTGAGTTTTCCTTTCAGTTGGTGTTTCTTGGTTTTCTTAAAGGGGAAGGACTGGATTAAGTTTTTTGGCACTGCTTTAGTGGTTCCTGGTACTGTCATTTGGGGTGCACTTCCCACAGTAGTTGAATGTTAACAAAACCTAGAGAAATTTAAGAGATGTCCAAACATAGACTTAAATTCCTCTCTCTTTAAAAAAAATATATGATAGCCACTTCTGGTAATGTGATTAAGGTACAGTAAAAGAACCAGTGAGGCCTAGGTTTAATCCATCCTCAACTTTCAAATTTTATGGTATTTATGGTGGTTATTCAGCCAGTCATTCTTTCTTGATTTGGCTGCTCATTGAAAAGGGAATAAAAGTGGAAAAGGGAATAATACCTTCTTAAACTCCTAAAAGAAAAATAATATATAAATCTAACAAACAAATCTTAACAAATTTGTTTGACTCATTTAAATGACTCTTCATAATCTGTGGGATAACTTTGACTTTACTGAAACTTCAGATGAGGATTTTTTTTTTGTCTATACTTCAGAATTCTTGGAAAATATAAACCTTTGAGATAGGCTTTTGGAAATTGTCTATCCCCATGATGGCGGACCTATGGTATGCGTTGCCCTAGAATAATAGTAATATAGTCATAGTAAATTATTTGACAGTGTTGTCGGAATTAGTTGTTAAACAGAGTGATGGCATTCGGGGGAAAAACTTTCCTTGTGTCTAGTTGTTCTGGTGTGCAATGCTCTATAGCTTTAGTTTTGAGGGCAGAAGTTGAAACAATTTATGTCCAGGATGTGAGGGGTCTGTAGATATTTTCACAGCCTTCTTTTTGACTTGTGCAGTATATAGGTCCTCAGTGGAAGGCAGGTTGGTAGCAATTGTTTTTTCTGCAGTTCTAATTATCCGTTGAAGTCTGTGTTTGTCTTGATGGGTTGCAGAGCCAAACCAGACAGTTATGGAGGTGCAGATGACAGACTCAATAATTCCTCTGTATATAGCTCATTCATCAAAGGGACCAAGGCCATCATCTATCAAATCTGGGTCTAAATCCACACTGGAAAAGTTGTAGATAATCTGTTTCATCTCAGAATTCCTGGGACTGTGGCCTCACTTCCTTCTCTACAGTTTGGATAAATATTGGTTGACGGTTGAGTTTTTTAAATTTGTTTTTATTGAACTATAATTAACAAATATTATTAGGTAATTAAATTAACATAAATCTAAGATGGACAGAGAAAAAATGATATATAAAATACAAATAAATTATTAAAATAGACAAGAACTGTGCAGGTGAAAGTCACCATATAGTATATGTAAAATATTACCATATTATATTGAGGTAAGCCATAAAATCCATTCAAATTTGATAAAAGTATGGTTCCTGCCTCTGATATGCCACATTTTTCTAATGTGAGAGTTGCAGAGGGCTTATTAATTCACATCTCAATTGTTATGTTATATATTTTTCCAAATGTTGGGCCATTATTACTTTAGCTGCTAAAATTAGAAAATATGTGCCTTATTTTTAAGCATGAGGTTTGGTCCTGTAAATAAATGCAGTCGGCCTAACTTTGGGAAGCATTTAATTCTTTGTTTAGTGATGGTACTTTTCTCCCCAAAATTTTTATGCCAAAAGAGAATAGCTTTATTGCATGATGACCTCAAATGAAAAAAATGACTTTTTTTTTTTAACAACCTCTCCAACACATGGAAGAATATATGTGCCGATCTATCTGGAGTCAAGTGCCAGCTATATATAATTTCCCACTGCAGTTCTTGCATTGAAGCTGAGGAGAATCTACTCCAGCCTACTCTTGTTACAGTAGGTCAGTCTAGAAGAGACTTCTTAAGCAAGGTGTCAGAGAACTCCATTTGCTGTATAATGGTGTTAATCTCCAAAATGCAGTCCTTGGAAGTCCTTATAAAACAAGCCAGTGAAAGATCTAATAGGCAGGAAATGGTGGGACACAATCCAAATGTCTTACTCACTTCCTCAAAAGACAAGCAATGAAAGTCTCAAACAAATGTTATGCAATGGAGTGCTGGATAATATAATGTACCAAGTGGCACAGATCCAAGCTATTTTGTATGTGAGAAAGCATGCAAAGTGGTTACAAAGAAGCTTGGATGGTAGAAGGATGGTGAATAGGACCGCAAAGAGCTATGTCAAACATCCAACACCATTAAGAACTCCAGAAGGTGGTTCTTCATAGATATAATCAAGGACCATTACAGTATTGTCTGAAACCAATTTGTTTCAATTTGTTCCTAGAGCTGCACTATAATCATTCAAGTCTCTTC
Source organism: Ahaetulla prasina (assembly GCF_028640845.1). NCBI lineage: Eukaryota > Metazoa > Chordata > Lepidosauria > Squamata > Colubridae > Ahaetulla > Ahaetulla prasina. The sequence continues at coordinate 149,218,843 of NC_080539.1, forward strand.
ATCACACACAACTGCCTGTATGCCATGGGACATTATGGGCTCTGGCAAGGAACAGGACCTAGCTTAATCACCATCACATCAAGTGCCCTGAAGACTTTATTCTTTCAAGTTTGATTATCAATAGAATAATCAATTAGATTTAAGGAAATCCAATTAGATCCATTAATCTGGGCAGACCAACTAATCTTCTCTTCTTCTTCAGAAGGGAATTTGCTATGGCAGCCCAGCTTTCAACAAAGAATGATTCATCTCTGGCAAGGATACCACATAAGAGATCCATGTTTTTATCCAAGATAAAAACCAAATCAAGAATCTGGCCAGACTCATAGTGCGGAAGCAATTGGAGTAAAGCATAAAATTCTGAATTCAGAGTTACCTCAGTGGGAATGATGAAGATCATAGACCCAGTTGGGGATTCCAATAAGCACTGGGGCAATCAATAGGCTCCCTACCTTTTTTTTATTATTATTTGCATTTATATCCCGCCCTTCTCTGAAGACTCAGGGTGGCTTACACTATGTCAAGCAATAATCTTCATCCATTTGTATACTATATACAAAGTCAACTTATTGCCCCCAACAATCTGGGTCCTCATTTTACCTACCTTATAAAGGATGGAAGGTTGAGTCAACCTTGGGCCTAGTGGGGCTTGAACCTGCAGTAATTGCAAGCAGCTGCTGTTAATAACAGATTGTCTTACCAGTCTGAGCCATAGAGGCCCACCTTTACCTGACATGATAGACAGACAGATTATACACTCTCAAAATAAACCAACTTACAGGCCTGGAAAGTGAAATGGGATCTGTATGGACCAAGGCAGTAACCTTCCCCAACTGCTGCACAGAATTTCAGACAGCAGAAGGGAAGTTCATGTTCCATCCTCTTAGATCTCTATAATACCACCTTGCAGCTGTTCAAAGATGGCGTATGGTATGGTATGTAATTGGAAATAGATTCAGTGCTCAACAGGAGTAGCAGCACTTGTTCAATTCACTCAGAATTATGTATAGATGTGGTAGCCATCTTTAAGAACAAGAGGTCCTATCTGCCTAAACCTATCTATCTTTTCCCTTTGTGACGTATCTCTATTTGCCCCATATTATTTGGAGTGGTGGGACAGAAAATCATAGAGAAGGCTGAAAATATTTGGCCCTTTTTGATTTTCCTCCACCACTAAAGCACCATGTAACACAAGAATATTATAAAGATACGAAACATTTTGTGAAAAGATACGAAGGAAACTAAACCGGAGGAAGAGCAAATGCTGGAGAGAATAGCCTTACCCACTGACCTATTTTAAAGCTAAAGAGCATACACTAAAATATTCTTACCTATCTCCCCAATTAAAAATAACAACCTAACCATCCCCTGCCACTTCCACCCCTACACCAGGGGTGCTATTCAACAGATTCTGACAGGTTCTGGAGAACCGGTAGCGGAAATTTTGAGTAGTTTGGAGAACCGGCAAATACCACCTCTGGCTGGCCCCAGAGTGGGGTGGAAATGGAGATTTTGCAGTATCCTTCCCCTGCCATGCCCACCAAGCCACACCCACTGAACCGGTAGTAAAAAAAATGAATTCCACCACTGCCCTACCCCTTTGTGTGGTTGCTATGTAAAATTTTGTTTGATCCAACCAGTGGTCTCTACTTTGATAGCTAGGCCAGGCCACCATCTCTGGCTCTGAAAACTGCCCCATGTTAGCACAGCAACTCATTAGTGAAGATGGAAGCTGCCATGAGAAGTTTAGCAAGAAGGCTCAGCTGATAAGAAATTCACATGTCAAAGCACATACGTCTTTTCTGGAAATGGCTCTTTGTAATTTCCCCGTATCTATTTTTAGGGTCAGCTTTCCTTCAAATGTTGTAGCCTAGATTTTGGTTTATCATTATTTGCCAAGATGAGGAATACTTCCCTCTCCATAAATAACCTCCTTGAAAGTAGGTTTAAAAATAGATCTGGCTGAATCAGGCCAAGGCCTATCATAGCCTAGCAGATTTTTTCTTTCCAAAGTGGTCAACCACATACTTCTGGAGCATTCACAAGCAGGAAGTGGAATTGACCCCTCTCCTGACTGGTATTTGAAGACATGCTGCCCCCAACTGGGAGGTATCTGTCTCATTTTTAATGCGGTAAAGGCAGATGTGAAGATTTCATTCAATTCTTGGCAGTCTGCGTCTCCTTCCTGAACATCAGTTTATTGTCTGACGGCACAGCCATTTCCCCACCTGATTTTCAGCTTTGAATATGCTTAAAGGCATTCCATTATTATTGGAGGCCCTCATGGTTGAACACCCATTTGTCTAATTCTAAGCTGATCTGAGGATTCCTTCCAATCTTAGGATTCTATGATAACTAATTTCATTCAGTGTTATAAGGACAGAGGAAAGACACTGCTTCCTAAATCATTTTTGTTTAAATCCAGAGCATACTTTATTATTTATGGGGAGGGAGCATCAATGTAATCTTGCAAAATACTGCTATTTGTCAAAATGCCCTTTCATTCTTCCTCCTGCCTCCAAAATGTTTTTTTGTGGGGGCGGGAGGGGGGGGAGAAGAAAGGAATAAAAATGGCTGATGTGATCTTGAATTGTTTGCCATGGAATATTTGAAAAATGAACTGAGGGGTGGGAAAGTCAAGAGCTTAAAGAAAGAGAGCAACATTTCTCAGGGGCATTCGATGGCTTCCAAATTTAATCCGAGCGTCTCCTTTCAAAGGGTTACCTGCCGAGGTAGGCTTTGTGTCCTCTGAACTCAAATCCAGACAGCATGTAGAGATGAGAACAACATCTGTCTTGGCTTGTCAAATAAACAACAACAACCACAAAGGATTCGTCTCCTTGCATCCGGCAATGGAACATAGATCACACTGTTCGAAAAGGACAGACTGACACGGCTTCTCTTTCAGTTTCTCTCTCATCACTGCTTGCAGTTCATTAGGAGGAAAACAACTCCCTAAATGAATGGAGGTTTTAATGGCCTCCCCCGCTCTTTTCTTTTGCTGTCTCATCAGCATCCTGTTAATCCAGATAACCTTTGGATTTTTATAGACATGTTTTGCAATTAAGCACCATCATACTTGTCCAAGGCCTCTCTTGTAAAGGGATGACCAGACACTTTATTTAGCTCAGAATGACATAATGATTTATCAGCCATAAGAGTCCTTGAAAGGGAATATGTCACTCCACTCCAGATCTTACAGTAGCAAAAATCAAATTAATAATAGAGGATAGATTAAAATAGTCTTTTTAGAAGGAATACGATACACATTTTTTTAAAAAAAACCTGAACTGCATAAGAAATAATGAGCCTTGAACGTAATATGTAGAATTTAGTGCAAAAATTAACATGACGTCTAGATCAGCTCCTCAGAAATTAATGCTATAGAATCACTGTGGATAGAACTACAGTTTTTCTCCTGAGAGTCAAAGGAATTGGTGAGAGAAATATTCTAGCAATAAACAATGTTGATACTGCTTTCATAGCAATAGCACTAGGACTTATATACTACTTCACAGCCCTCTCTAAGTGGTTTTACAGAATCAACATATTGCCCCCACAACAATCTGCACCCTCATTTTACCAACCTTGGAAGGATGGAAGGCTGAGTCAACCTTGAGCCTGTCAGAATTGAATTCCTGGAGTGAGCAGTGAGTTAGCCCTGCAGTACTGCATTCTAACCACTGCACCACCATGGCTATTTCATAGCTAGATAAATGTACATTGAATTCATAATAGATGTTAGAAATTAAAAACAACTTTTCTAAAATCATGAAGTTGGGGGGACAATCCTAGATTTAAGCCCAAGTGGTACCACAGTAAGATGTACACTATCACTATCATGAATGAAGAAGAAACAGTAGCTACCTAGTTGTCAAATATAGGGATGCTCAGAAAATCCAGCTTCTTCGAAGAAGAAAACATTCTGAAAGAAGAGATGATACTTCAAATGGAAGAGAAAGGGAAAGTCAAGAGGTTCCCAACTGTTCAAGATTCATTGATGTTTCATAGGATCACAATAATGTAGTCACATAGATAAAGATGTCAACTTGGTTAGAGAGCAGCATTGGAAGTACTAAGACGGAAGAAAGATTCTTCTCAACATGAATAAAATGAATTGTGGAAGAAGGCCAAAGAAAATACTTCAAGAAGCATGATGTTACAAACATTAAAACTAAGAATTAATATTCTTCTAACCAATGGAGGAAGAAACATAGGTTGCTGGATTGTTTTCTTCAAAGAGTTATTGGAGAAGGCTATGGAATTTGCAAAATGGATGAAAAGACTAAATCTTTATGAGAGGAAGGAAGGAAGGAAGGTAGAATTCAGGCAGGCCACTTCTTTGATACACTTTGGCCCTTCCCCTCTTACCCCTTGACCTGGGCTACCATGGGAATGGTATGAAACTGAAACCACCATTCCCCTCATCAGATTTGTTGGGTTGGCTGAAGTAAAGTCAGAGTTTCTTCCAGTGAGGAAATGATTTGCTCCCAAGCTCCAAAAAGCACCACTGTTTCCAACTGCAAACTGATTTAAGGGCCTTTCTTCATGTACCACATCTGAGCCAGAGGTCAGTTGGCTCACCTTCCAGGGGAATGTAATGTGAGATCCTAGGTATGTGGGACTAATCCAGAAGTGGTGCAAACACCTCTCATGAGAAAGTGCAGAGAAGGCGGCTTCTACCTCCTTCCTGTATCCTAAGATTGCAGGCAAGGGACAATACTAGAGAGGCTGAGAAATGCATTTCTCTCCCATGACATAATTGGTTCACAACTATGGCAGCATGTCAGACATAAGACCTGGGGAAATATATCTGGGATTCATACCTATGTTTTCTTTTTAGAAAAGTTATTAGGAAATTCATTCACTTTCAAGAAGATGTAAGATAATTTTAGAATCTATAAAAGGACTTCATCATTTTATTTTACTCCAGTGTGTCACACCGGAAATATCAAATTTTGAGAAAATAAAGGAGACGCTGCTGATTTTATTCCACTAGTTGTTGTCAGCTATAGAGGGCGGTGCTCATCTCCGTTTTGAAGGCCACTGATCTGGCATTGTCCAAAGATGTTTCTGTGGTCATGTTACCAGCATGGTGTCATGGAGAACTGTACCTTCCCACCAAAGTGGTACCTATTTGCCTACTTGCATTTGCACGCTTTCAAACTGCTAGGTTGGAAAGAGCTTGGGTGAGGAGGGTAGCTCACCCCGTTGCATGATTCTTGGGTCTCGAACCTGGGTTGCTAGCTTTTCAGCCAACAACCCCATATGTCTTTACCACTGAGACATCACGCTCTCTTAGCTGACTTAGCTATGCATCAAATTGATCACAAATTCAATGGATCTCTCTACAATGACTAAGCCTGCAAATAACTCAATATGGGTTTTTTTCTAATTGATGCCCATGCACTTTTTATTTCCCTTGAGACCTCTGAAATTTTATTCTACTTAGGACAGCTTTTGATAGGGTTTTGTTTTGGTGAGAGGGAGATGTGGAGAACATGTGTGTGTGTGTTGGGGGGGGTGGGGAAGGTAGAATTAATAGACCCTCAAATAAAACCTTTTCCCCTTCACATTTCTCCTTCAACATGTTTTCATTTTTGTTTCACTGGGAAGTTTATGAGTATTTCACTGCTTTACAATGTCTTGGCTATGGGAAGCAATAAATAAATTGCTGGGGAAAAAAATAATGATAGCTGCATAAATGCATCAGCTTGTTTTTGAGACAGTAAAGCCTGAAGAATAACGATGATAGGTTGCGATGTAGATTAACTTCTCAGACCACCTAATCCTGAATCTTCTTTTATTCTCATTGTTTTCTTCCAGCCAGGGCTACTTTTTCCCTTAGTTCATTACCAGTGAAACACCAACCGAATCCTATTTCATCCTATTGATCACTCTCGGAGCCACAAATCAACTTGTCCTGCACAAATCCTTCAACTTCTCTCTCCAGGAAAGATAAGAAATGCTGAATTCATTTCTAATCACCGGCTTGGCACAACCTTCCCTCTCTTTCCCTTCCCACTACTTAACGAACCCACTATATCTTGGATCAACAAATTAATATCGCCTTCGTTTGCTTCTTTGCTGCGGTTGGAGAGCTAAGAGAGCAATAATAATCAGTTATGTCATTGTTTGACCAGTCTGAGTCCTTCTGGGTCTTTTGCAGACTGCCTTGTAGCATATTGGGTCCATTAAAGGAGGCTCGGCCGGTTGCCATTTCCTTCTCTTCCAGGGAGGGCTCCTGGGTTGCTGAGATCTGCAGCTTTTCCTCGGTGAGCAAAGCTTTCATCTCCTCTTCTTTGTTTCTGACTTGCCTTCCATTAATGGATGGTGGGTGAGCTTTTCTTTGACATGGAGAAGCTGAGAGAAGATGCCTTTTATTGCAGGTGATTAAAGCGAGGAATGGCCGATAGGAGAGTGTTCGCTCTCACTTCAGGGAGTACCATGGTGCGATGATTACTTAAGGACAGAAATGATTTATATGGCAGAGGCTGATTCAGACCAAACTGGGATGTGTCTATTAAATAAATCTGTTTTCAGTACTGCAGTTCCGGGACATTTACCAGCTCATCTGAAGAAACTGATTGGAAAATGAAGTAGTTCTGAACTGGCATGATTAACCAAGAATGGGGCATGTCACTGATTTTGTTTCCAGCTTCCTCCCTAAATAGACATTTTCCTCACTTAAAATATAGTATTCTCTTAGTCCTATACTAACTATGAGCTTATTGCTTAAGGATTCTCATGTGACCCCACATGTTACATGATTGGCATGTTTAGAGACCCTCCAGGTCAAGAGGGTTTGAAAAAAGATCGATGAGCAAGAAGGACTCTCAAAACTAGGTAGTGAGGACTCACACAGTATCTGCTTTGGGAGACTTTGAAAACCAGGGCAAGGAACAATGAATGGAAACAGAATATTTGCTAGCCAGCTAAAACCTGAAATGGAACATTAAACCTTGGAACATTTCAAGACACTAACACTTATTTCTTTTGATTGTTTAAGCAAAGGGTGATTTCTTTTTGCATAACATTAACGTCCATGGAGCTGCAAGAGATTGTAATGGTTCCTGTTTTATGAATGAAAAATTGAATGATTGGCCAACTACTGAATATACCAAATTCAATCAACAAATTATATTTGTTACTCTGGTATATAACAAATATATAAGGCAGACAATCATAGAAGATAATATTGCTGGGTTTTTTTTGTCTATGGATGCTGGTTAGTGAAGAACAATGTCAGAACAGATTTAAACTTGAAGCATCTTGTTTGCAACAACCTCTTTTAGCTGTTGCACAGCAACAGGGCAATAGTTATAAACCTAGATTCACATAACCCTTATGTGAAATATTTAAGTACGGTATGATCTTTTTAACTTTAGTTGGGAAAGAACATTTAACTGCTATGATCATAAACACTTAGCAGGGAACCTACTTATTCAGCCAGGAATAACCTGATCCTGTTTGTCTCTCCTGCACACTTTGGAAACCAGACAACATGAAGTGAGATGGAATTCTATAATTCTCCAAGGAGAACAACTTCTAACAATGCTTGCCATATGGTTGGTAGCTTTCAGTTTTGAAATCAAGCAGGAGAGAATTTACAATGGACAGGAAGTCAAACAAGTTCCCACTTCCTGTGAGACATCAGATATTTCAAAATATTCATTAAGAGGCTAAATAGTAATTATTTTTAGTGAGGCTCTTGTCTCTACCAGATTTAATCAGTCAATCCACAACCAAGAGCTGTTTACATCATCATTTATCCTGAGATAATCATCTTTTCCCATGCTTCAGTTGAATTAAAGGCCTGTTGAGAAGCTGAAAGAAGAATATAGGAAGATTTTAAAAGATGGAACAATGCATTCCCCAAAACTACTTTTTCTTTTAGAGAAGGGACCACTTCAAGTGGAACACAATGTTTTTAGAAAGTAGACAATAGCAATAGCAACTTTGACTTATTACACCACTTCACAATGCTTTACAGCCCCCTCTAAGCAGTTTACAGAGTCAGCATATTGCCCCCAACAATCTGGGTCCTCATTTCACCGACTTTGGAAGGATGGAAGGCCGAGTCAACCTTGAGCCGGTAAGAATTGAACTGCCGAACTGGTGTCAGCAGAAGTAGCCTGCAGTACTGCATCAGGGGTGGGTTCTACTTACTTTTACTACCAGTTTGCAACAGGATTGTGCACACACAATCCCCCTGACATTCTTGACAATGTCAGGGTCAGTGGGAAGAGCCTCCCCCCGGTTTTACTAATGATTCACAAGAACCAGTCCAAACCGGGGGCAACCCACCACTGTACTGCATTCTATCCACTGCCCCAGCAGGGCAATAGAATGGAATGGAATGGAATGGAATGGAATGGAATAGAATATAATTTTTTATTGGCCAAGTGTGATTGGACACACAAGGAATTTGTCTTGGTGCACATGCTCTCAGTGTACATAAAAAAAAGATACATTGATCAAGAATCATAAGGTACAACACTTAATGATAGTTATAAGGTACAAATAAGCAATCAGGAAACAATATAAATATAAATCATAAGGATACAAGCAACAAAGTTACAGTCATAGAGTCATAAGTGGAAGGAGATGGGTGATGGGAACGATGAGAAAGTGAGAAGATTAATAGTAGTGCAATAATGTCCATTCACAAGTAAAAATGATATTACAGAGGGAGCGTGTTCCCTTTCCTCAGTCTAAAGCTCTAATGCAGGCACAGGGGCATTTCTGACCCATCCAAAAAAAGCAACATGGCAGTCACACTTGTACAATCAAAGCTTCACCTTTTAAATACATCGCGTGAGCAACCCGTATAAAAAAGGGGTGTGGCTTCAATCATACGGTGTTGACTTTTTCCCTTCCTGTCTGCTGACACCCCTAAATCTTTAAGAACCAAAGGACTGGCAGAGTGGACTGAGAATAAATACAACCATTGCTGGAAAGGAGAGACATTCTCGTGGGAGATTAAATTTAGCTGGTGCTTTTTGTTTGAAGGAACGGGATACATTGTGTCTGTAGTTCACTGTAGCACGTGTATCTGAAGAATTCTAGATATGGAAAGAAGGGAGGGGGGCGGTGGACCGGGAGAATGAATTGCCACAAAGTCGTTGGTTGATAAATAGCAAGGCTACTTTAAAGAGTCCTTATCTCCAATTGCTCTAAAGTTCTTTATTCATTTCCTGGCATATCTTCCTCTTAAAATACTGTCCTGCCTTTTCCTTATTTTATTGATCTTTTTTATGGTGCTTTTGAAAGATAGAGGATTCCAAGGGCCTTTGCTAAAAGTCCCATTTGGCTGAGCCTCCTTCCTAACTTCCTTTAACAGATTCATAAGAAACTGTTTCTTACGTGCTTTCTCCAAGTCTTGGTTTCTTGAAACCTGGCGTGTTCTGTAAACTGCAATTGAATGGATCACACAGTATAGTAGATTGAAAACCATAGTTTGTAAAGAATAGAACAGAACAGAACAGAACAGAACAGAACAGAATAGAATTTTTTATTGGCCAAGTGTGATTGGACACACAAGGAATTTGTCTTGGTGCATATGCTCTCAGTGTGCATAAAAGAAAAGGTACCTTCATCAAGGTACAACACTTACAACATTTAATGATAGTCAAAGGGTACAAATTTAACACTTAATGATACAACACTTAATGATAGTCATAGGCTACTAATAAGCAATCAGGAAACAATATCAATATAAATCGTAAGGATACAAGCAACAAAGTTACATCATACAGTCATAAGTGGGAGGAGATGGGTGATGGGAACGATGAGAAGATTAATAGTAGTGCAGATTTAGTAAACAGTTTGACAGTGTTGAGGGAATTATTTGTTTAGCAGAGTGATGGTGTTTGGGAAGAAACTGTTCTTGTGTCTAGTTGTTCTGTGCAGTGCTCTATAGTGTCATTTTGAGGGTAATATATACCTTCACAGTTCACACAAAACAATAAGCTAAAAACAAACAAACCAGGTTATAGACTAGTTAGGACTAACAATCTAGGTTGCAAAAAATGCAGTAAATCAGTGCATGTCAGAAAATACAAAACCTTATCTTTTTTTTTCTTTGCTGCAATCTTTCATTTCATGTTTACGGCCCAGACACAGTAGTCCTAGCTTAGCATGATGCACAAGTCCTGTTTAAATTCATAAATTATGGTTTAATTAGTCACAATCTATTAAATCACAGTTGGGCTGAAACAACAGAATAAGCACAAAAAAGCAAATCGTGTTTAGATTTAGCATGGCACAAGAATGGAGCTTTAGCCTCTAATCCTAACCCTAAAGAGAAAGTAAGACTTCTGAATACAAATACTTCTAAATGCCCCAAGAATTGCAGTTGATACGTTAAAGCAAATTAAATGTATTGAACAACCCAAATCACTGGTTATGTACAATTAAGCCATAACATGGCCAGGACAAGTTTAAGATTAATGTTCAATGGATCATGTTCTGTATGCCTCTAATCCTCTTTCTCTTTTACTTTTTTTCTTTAATTTAAAACTACGTATTCCTTTTGCTTCTTCTGTGTTTTTTTCCCCCTTTAAACACTTCAGCCAAGCCTTCAGATGCAACTCTTCAACTCCCTCTACCTCATTAAGCAATTAATCAGTCTAGCTGGCCTTGCCCAGGCTCCGTGAACTCTTCAGCTCCATATGATTGAGTTGTCGCATCAGAAGCACTATATAGCAATGAGATAATTAATACTTCACTTATACTGTAAGGATCACTGTACCTTTCAAAATGTTCTTCAAAGTGGAAGGCTAAGGCTGGTCCATGGACCAACTATCGCTGGAAACAGGGCGTGCACAGGTCATCATCAGAAGTTAAATTATTTAAGCAAATATCAAAGGGGCATTTCTTATGTCAACATGGGCAATACATGGGCATTTGTATAGGCAGAGGCTTAAACCCCTGTGTTTTTTGTGTTTCATAAGCATAGTAAAGTATAAAATGCAATGTACAGATATAGTGTACAGACAGTTGCAATATTAGTGGACCAGATAGTAGACATCTCTCCATCCTTGTTCCTTTACACACACAGAGGGGGGGGGGAGGGAGGGAGAGAGAGAGAGAGATTTGGGGGCACTTAAATCAGAGGTGGGTTTCAGCAGGTTCTGATCAGTTCTGGAGAACCGGTAGCGGAAATTTTGAGTAGTTCAGAGAACCGGTAGTAAAAATTCTGACTGGCTCCACCCCCATCTATTTTCTGCCTCCCGAGTCCCAGCTGATCGGGAAGAAATGGGGATTTTGCAGTATCCTTCCCCTGAAGTGGGGTGGGAATGGAGATTTTACAGTATCCTTCCCCTGCCAGCCCACCAAGCCACACCCACCAAGCCACACCCACAGAACTGGTAGTAAAAAATTTTGAAACCCACCACTGACTTAAATGTATTTTAACTTGCATTCCTTCTTTCCACAAAATGATGCCTATGATGGCAAATAGTTACAAGAAGTACTGAAGAGTTCTACTGTATATATAAGGAGAATGTAATGCAGTAGTTCTAAAATATAAAGTAAATCATTTTTCAATTGAGTAGAAAGTGGTGAGAGTAATGTGATTATTTCATTTCATTCTTATTTGTTAATTTATTTTCAAAATGTCAGGTTGACCAATCGTTTGGCAGGTATCATATATAACTTTAAAGCACAAACAATTTAAAATTGAGGTGCATTACCTATCCTAGCAAATAATATCATTAGTTTTAAATACCCTAGCAAACAGGCCCATGAGTACTCACCAAAAAAAAACAAAAAACCCAGAACCCAAACAGAACAAAACTAATCTGGTGACACATCTTCCCAATGTAGATCAAAGAGAAGACTTTGTTTTTCTGCCAATGAAGAATGTGCTTCTTGGTTATGACACTTGAGAAGATCCTCCTCAAATTACTTTAATGCATCAGCAGAATGGAGGTGGGAGGAGATGCTTGTTCAAGGGTTCCCCCCCCCAAGTTGTGTTGTGCAAAGCATTTAAAAGAGGCTCTTGGCAATAGGAGTTAACACAGATCAAGCACCTTTGTGTTGTGAAATGAACTGCGTCTTTTGCAAGGTGAGCGCGCACTTGCTTCTGAAGCTTCCTCTGCATCTGTATGAATGTCCAGCTGAAGTGTTCCCGGTGTATGCATAGACAACCAGGGCAGATCTCCAAGCAGCTTTGTGCACCTTGTAAAAGGATGTGCCTGCTTTTATCCTTTGAAGAGCATTGCTTTATATGAGTGCCTTTTGAGAAGCATCTCCTTTAGAATGCTGTGCACATCTTCAGTACTGGTAAACTCTTCTGTTTCAGATTCAGCTCAGGGTCAAAGAGGAAGGCAATATAGATCTTGAAGAACTATTAGAATGCAATTCCAGTGCCTAGACAAACTGGCTGGAATTCTAGCAGCTGGTACTTCCAAATTGTTTCAAGGTCACTCATTCATAATGCATTACCATAATTAAATTTTGTTCTCGTGGATCATGTGGCCAAGCCACCCATATTCTGTGTTATCAAAGAAGTGTTTATGATTATTATGATTATTATTTACTTTATTCATTAAACATGAAACTCAGTCAACCGACCATTCAATAATGCATCACAAATACCATTGACTGGTGCTAATGGTTGATACGGGTTGCTGCCAGCGTCCTAGGTATCAACCAAGTACCTTCTTAAGGTATACGATGTTCCAAATAGTGCAGTTTTTGGCACTTCCGCTGGTGTTATTGCAGGAAGCTGCAATTTGTTGATATATCGTATAAAATTCTGTACCAAGTGCCCCCATAAAATGGTACCAAGTGCCCCAAAGACAATGGGTATCACTGTTACATATTTCATCCATAGCCGTGTAGTTTCGATGGCCAGGTCGTGATATTTCATGATTTTTTCCAGTTCTTTTTTTTTTTCAATTCTGGCATCTCCTGGTACTGCAATGTCAATAAATTGTATGTTTCGGTTTTCGACAACTGTGGTATCTGGTGTGTTGTGTTCCAAGTGATGATCAATCTGTATTCGAAAGTCCCACAAGATCTTCACCTTCTCATTTGCTATAACTTTTTCCACTTTATGTTCCCTTGATTTTTTGGATACAGGTAAGTCATATTTTTTACATAATGACCAGTGGATTAATTTAGCAACTTGGTCATGTCTAGCTTTGTAATCATTTTGTGCGATTTTGCTGCATTCACATATTAAATGTGAAACAGTTTCGACTTTGTTGTTGCAAAGTTGGCAGTTTGGATTGTCAGTGGATTTTTGTATCTTTGCTTTCCTGGCATTAGTTTGTAGTGCTTGTTCTTCAGCAGCGAGTATTAAACCTTCCGTTTCTTTCTTGATGGTTCCCATCTTAAGCCATGCTCATGTAAAGTTGTCATCACATTTTTCGGCAATGTTTTTCAAGTGCTGTCCATGCAAAGCTTTGGGTTTTTTTAGTTTGGTATTATTATTATTATTATTATTATTATTATTAGTAGTAGTAGTAGTAGTAGTAGTAGTAGTATTCCCTAAAAAGAATATCAGCTTCTTAAATAAATAAAGTTGCATTACACGGTGAAACACACATTAACCAACAATATTCTATAGTGCCGTAATGGCGAACCTATGGCACACAATACCCTCTCTGATGGCATGTGAGCCGTTACCCCAGTTTACTTCTGCTATGCACGCACGTGGCTTACCGCTGGCCAGCTGGTCTTCAGGTCTCTGCCACACATGCATGGGGGTGGGGTGCACACAGTGAGGGATGGCACATGTACGCATGCATGAAGGGAGGGAGGGGTGCATGCAGGGAGCACGGGCGTATGCACTGGGGGCAGGGTGCATGTGCGGGGACCGCACACACACATTGCATTTTGGGGGTTCAGGTGTGCTTTGGGCACTCAGTCCGGAAAAGGTGAGCCATCACTTGCTCTAGTGTCAATAGCTGATTGCTCATTGAGTAATTGAACATTGGGTAGGGTTTTTTGTTTGTTTGTTTGTTTGATACAAATTTGTCAGTTGTATCGTATGATTTACGATTGTATCTTACACTTATGATTTATCATTTTGTTATTTTTCATGTATGTGACAGCGTATCATGTATGTGAGAGCAAATTCCATGAGTGTCCAACCTCACTTGGCCAATACAGAATATTCTATTTTAAATCACGATTTTGAAAGCCAAAGTTGGCTGTAGTGTTGTTCCACATCCTTCCTTTCTGTCCTGTGTGATTTTGCAGCAGTGTATTCTGGGAGAAATAAGAAGGGGACTTCCCAGAACAGCTGGCCTTGAATTTCCGCTCTTGCTAACAGTGATTTGTTTCTTATTGCCAACCACAACAGGCGAAGTTCTCCATTGCCAAAGGCTACAAAGGGCATGATTATTCCCATCCTCTCCGTATTAATTGCAGGAGAAATGAAAGCACAGCCAAATGGATCTCATTAATAGTAAAACAAATGCACACTCCAAGAAGTAATGTGAAAACGCATGACATTTAAAAAAAAAAATCATAGCAACCAGAGTGTTACACTCTAAATGCTGGGAAGGGTTTAATCCTTTTTCTTGCACAGTTATCAGTACCCTCAAAGCTATTATTAACTCCATAGAAGGAGGAAATACAAAGAATTGGTCCGTAGGTCTAGAAGAAGCTTGAGAGGGGAAGCATGATTTAGATCGCGCAAATAATGTGAGAAGGAAGATATCACCACCTTTACCCTGATCAAATTAATACTCACCTAGTAACTGCTTTGAAATAAATATCTGAAGAGCCATCATAGATTACCTGTGACATGTTTTGGCCCCAAGCTTCTCCATGAATTATGTAATATCAACACAACGTTTATATGGCAAGATCAATGCTTTTTACCTAAGAGTCATAGCGAAAACAGGTTATAATAAACCAGGAGTTTAAATTAAGACTGCAGTGTGATTCCAAGTAGAATGGAACGTTAAACATAAGAGAATCCCTCTGATGGTGCCAGAAACATTGGAAATCTCAGAAGAGCCACATAAGATCAAACCAAAGATTTATCCCATCCGATGATGGCCCATGGGACACCAATGGGAAGGGCAGAAGGTGGTCATTCAGAACACCCCTGCTGGATAGGATTTTTCTAATATTGCTATCATATCTGAGCTGCTTCAAACCCACTGATTATGAAATGGCAAGCCCAGAAATATCCCAACTTCTCTTTGCTGCCATCTAGAGATCACCAAGATTTCTGCAGCTATAGCTATACATCTCATCTAGCATTTCGCATCATATGGAGATTGGAGAACAAGCAGATTCATTCAAGAAATTCACAGATATGGGAAGAAAGGTAGGAGTTTCTTACATTGTTGTGCCCTAGTCGACATTATTGAAAGGGGCCCCCTACTGATTCCAGAAGTAATTAACAGACATCAGAATTAGCAATCCAGATAGATCAATCTTCTATAAATTAACTGAGTTTCCTTTCAAAACCATCTAAATTGGGGGCCATTTTATCAGTCCTATATCTCCCTACCTTTAATTATCATAGTGATGATAGATTGACAGACAGACAGGGTAAGGAGAGAGAGAGAGAGAGAGAGAGAGAGAGAGAGATGATAGATAGATAGATATAGATAGATAAATGAGAGAGAGAGAGAGTCTGTCCTTCTATCATCTTGTACTTTTCACTCCTCCCTTTACTTGTATTTGCTTCAAGCTAAAAGGCTCCAAGCCGAAAGAGAGCCAGTCTAACCCTCACAAGAAAATAGTACACTTTCTGCAGCACCAAATATGGAAAGGCAGACTGTTTAAAAGTAACATACAGGTAGTCCTCAACTTACGACCAGCCTTTTAACGACTATCTGGATTTCCAGTGACCTCAGAAAGGGTACTTTATGGTCTGTAAAGTACTCCCAGCCAATGTAAAATGTTGTCCTGCCACTCTGGTCACATGACTGCATTTCAGACTCTTGGCAACCAGCTCACTGGTTGCCAAGAGTCTTATGGCCAGGTGATCATAATTTGCAGTGTTTTTTTTTTTTCATTCAGGAGAATGGATTTATATTACGACTGCATGGTTCACTTAATGGCTGCCCAAAAATGGTAATATAATTGGGTCCAATTATATGGGTACCTCAACATACAACCGTCATGTCTCACAACTAAAATTCCAGCTCCAGTTGTGGTTGTAAGCCAAGGACTTGCCTGTATAGTCATTGTGACTAGTAGCCATTAATAGCCTCAGGCTTTTATGAATATTTTTTTTCAAAAGCATTCACATTTGTGGATGGTTCTTATGGCATCCATACTTCATTCCTGTGTGAATATGCACTTCCTTTTACCTATCCTGAGTTTCCCATCATTCAGGCTGAATGACTTTTGAGTTCCAGTGTTATGAAGGAAAAAAAAAACATTTCCCCATTCCTTTTCTTCACAATGTACATTACACACAAACACACACATCTTAATTTTGGATGGATGGGAGAAAATATGCTAGGCTGGAGGCTCAAGCAGCTGAAGAAAATAATGAGAAATTACTTCTGTATTGTTGCCACAATTAAACACACTTGTATCCTTGAAGTTTAAACTCAAGGAATTCTTAATTTTACTGTTCCTTACTCCACTCATTTTTGCCCCCTAAGCTAAAAATTCAAATGTAATAACTTTTCCTGGTAATCGTCCTCTACTCAGCCCCCATCCCATCCATGGCTAGCTGTACAATATTTTTGGGAGTTTGGTAACCAGAATTAGGCCCAGCACATCAAGAACGATCACAGCACAAATCTATCAAAGCATTTTTATTATTATTTTGGATCTCTTTAACAAGCCATGTTATGAAAAGTGCTTTTATTTTTATTTTTTTGCAGTATTTGTTCACAGATTGACTTTTGCATCAGTTTAGAAGTGATAACACCAAACACCTGAATAGCATGCACGATCTTTTCAGAAGTTCTCAGAGATGTAGCGACCAATCCACTAGAGGCGCCAGACCTTGGTCGCAGAGAACCTAGTGAATCAGAACATCAAGACTGGTTTTTTTGCAAATTCAAAGATACGCCAAACATGGGTAAGTGGACCGAGTTTCCAATGGGAGGGAGGGAGAGAGATTTCCCACTTTTGTTCTTTTCTCTTAGGACCAGAGAAAGGAAGGATGAGGTACCAACACCAAATCTCGTAAATAGCTTTCTTGCTCCGAGTGAATCTGGGGAGTGTGAGCATGATTAATGATGACTGTCTGATGGGAATTGTCTGTGTTGAGGGAAGATAATTGAGTCTCTATTTTGAGGTGATAGAATTACTGATTGGATTGCAAAATTAATTGGTGTTGTTTGAGGGGGAAGAATTGATTTCAGGAAGCTGATAGAGGAGCAGAGAAAATAAAGAAGAAAGATTAAGGATCTCTCTTTCTCTGTTACCATCTCACACCCTGCCTCTTTCATGGTCTTCACATCATATGAGCATCACACAATTCAAAAGGGCATGGATGCCCCGAGTCAGAGAGGAATCTTCTATCCCCCATGGTTGCAGGATTTTATCCTTTATTCAAACAGTGTAGGGTAGCATCGTCCAAGAAAAGGAATAGCTTAAAGAAAATTCCTTAAGCCTTACAGCTTCCGCTTCCCAATAAGGCCAAGAGTGATCAAGATGGATGAGGTTATAAAATGCTCTAAGGGAGAGATTACCAAGTGGCCAAAAGGAGTCAGAGGACATCGGGACAGAGGGACATGGGCTAAAAGCATGACAATAAAATAACCAGTGTTTATTCACCAAGCTTGCTCCTCATGATACTGTACAGATTTGACGTTCAGAGTGAGAGTCAAATATAGCTGACCATCATTATTATTTTTTTGTTTTTTTTTGTTTTTTTGTTTACATTTATACCCCGCCCTTCTCCGAAGACTCAGGGCGGCTTACAATGTATAGGGCAATAGTCTCATTCTATTTGTATATATTTACAAAGTCAACTTATTGCCCCCCCAACAATCTGGGTCCTCATTTTACCTACCTTATAAAGGATGGAAGGCTGAGTCAACCTTGGGCCGGGCTCGAACCTGCAGTAATTGCAGGCTTTGTATTCTTAATAACAGGCCTTACCAGGCAGAGCTAAACCGGCCCTTATTTTAGATTATTAGATTAGATTAGATTAATAATTATTAATAATTATTAAATTATTAGATTCATTATCATTATCTATTCTTTGGAAAACAAGAAATAATAGCTTTACAGAGATAAATAATGATGTACTTTTCAAGATTATTGTAAGGAAGTAATACTCTTCCTTTAAAAAAAAAAATTAGAGGGTGGGTGGAAGAATGACATTATTCCAATGTCTTATGTTTAATTTGAAGCCGTAGAACATTGTTAGGATGCTGAGGAATGTTGGCAGTTATATTTCTGCCACCGGTTGTACTACGCAATATGAATAATGTTTTTCTAAAAATCCATAATATATTTTTTTATAAAATTGAGCTTGTAGTTGTAAATTCTTACTTTTATTTTGCAATGTCAAAAGCAAGCACAATTATAGTCAAGCAAAGAAACTCACAGTTTGTTGAGATCAGTAGCAAGAAATATTTACCATTTCAAATGTTAATATTAACGCTTTAACATCAAGATTATTGGAAGAAACAATCTGGAAAAAGGCATCTGAGAAGCCTATGAACATTCAATATGGTTGCCGAGGACTCAAAATCTTAGTTGGAGTTTTTGACCAAGGGAAATTCATTTAATCACATCTTGAGCAACTTTTTTCTGGCATGCTAAAATGTTTCTTTGTTAAACAGACCAAAAGTGTATCATATTCACGTTTTAAGCTCTCTTGATGCAGTTTGGCTGTCACGGACTGATGCTATCTTATTTTTTTTTCCTGTTTTTTTTTATTTGCATTTTAGATGACTTGGGGTGCTTTTCCTTATCATGGATTTGTTGTTAGTCAACTTGAATTTATTTTATGGAAAAGAGGGGTGTAAATTCAGTAAAATAAATATAACATACGTTGTTCCACAGTGTAGCAAACTGCATTAAGGGGAAAAAAGCTTCCAAAACAAGTGACCCTTTACTTTGAGAAGATTAATCTATTATAATGCCAGCACCTCAACAAATATACTCTTATCAGTTTGGTAATATCAGGTAGTTTTCCTTATATGCTCCTGGTTCTCCCCCCTATCCATATATTTCCAGCAGACAGCTCAACTAGACCACACTAAATCAGCACACTACGCCCACACAAACCCTTTATTCTTTCAAATAAGAATCAGAAGGGGAGCATTGTCTTCACTGAAAAGATGCATCCTGATGGACTACAGATTTGTTTTAAGAATACGTGTGTCCCCAAAGCAGCTTTTGGTATCATTGTTCAACCTCTAGGGTTGCATGATGAGCATATTCTTCATAATTACACTCAAAAATAGTTCGTCGCAAAAGCAACTGTCTGCAAAGGCACCTGGATTGGGGCTGAAAGCAGAAGCAGTTTGCTCCACCCCATAATTAGGTAGATCAGGTTGCCCTGATAGACTGGTCCCACTGGGAAAAAACACTTAATCTTTCCCCTGGTATAACCGACAAAGCAAGGAGAGCAGGTGGCTTAGAGGTTAATAAATCTACCTAATGTGCAAGTAGCCTGGGTTTGAATCAGGGGTGAAATGTAAAATTTGTTACTACCAGTTCTGTGGGCATGGCTTTGGGGGGGGGGGATTGTAATGTGACTGGGTGGGCGTGGCCAACTCTTTTTTTACTTTTAAAAGCATCCTCAGAGGCTTTTTTTTTCTTTTACAGGCAAAATGCTTTTAAAAGGCTCCTCTGACGATCCCAGCTGAGTTGCCTGAGGCTTTTCTTTTCTTTAAAAGCTTTTTTTTTTTGCCTTTAAAAGAAAAAAAAGCCCCTGACAATCAGGCAACTCAGCTGGGATCGCCAGAGGAGCCCTTTAAAAGCATTTTTTCTACAACCTCTTCAGCCAAAGAGGTTGTAAAAAAATGCTTTTAAAAGCCTCTGACGATCCCAGCTGAGCCCTGCGATCATCAGAGGCTTTTTTTTTACTTTTAAAAGCATTTTTTCGGCCGAAGAAAAAATGCTTTTAAAAGTTAAAAAAAAAAACCTCTGATGATCCAAGGCTCAACTGGGCATGGGGGAGGGACGGGGATTTTTGCTATCGGTTCTCCAAACCAGCCGCTGCCATTGCTACCAGATCAGGCAATCCGGTCCAAACCGGGAACATTTCACCCCTGGTTTGAATCCCAGAAGGGTATGGCTAACTGATGAGACCTAAAATAGCTTAAAATACGTCTATACTAGTTTCCC
Source organism: Ahaetulla prasina (assembly GCF_028640845.1). NCBI lineage: Eukaryota > Metazoa > Chordata > Lepidosauria > Squamata > Colubridae > Ahaetulla > Ahaetulla prasina. Next base: position 149,239,087 of record NC_080539.1, read on the forward strand.
TTTATTTCTTTGTCAGTAAACAAAAATTCAACATGTTCTCTCTCCAACAGTTCATTTTTGCTCATGATAAGAAGTGAACTATGTAAGTGATATGTTTAGCAGTGGTTTTGTATTAGACCCAGTTAGTCATGTTGATCTGCTGATTATTCAGACATCTCTTCCAAATAGAATGTTCAACTTGTATTCATCTCAAAGAAGATTTAGCTGCATTCAGAACTGGTACCTCTTGTCCGGCTTATGTTTTTCTAATTGTGGGGTGGGGTGAAATAATCATGACCTCATCATTGCTAATTTATTATTAACTCTTTAAAGCAGGTTCAAGGAAGGTCATCTTTCCAATTTTCCTAAAAATGAGGTGAACTTGGGATGCAGTTCAAATCAGCGTCTGGAATATCTTTGGGGAAATTTTGAGGGAAATTGGCTCCTTTTTTCCCCTCTTTCACTATTAAGGCTGTTGAAAGGGCCCAGAGGGATGGGTATTTTATGCTTTCCAGCTATCACCTATTAGCAGGCACAGATTTCTTTCCTTATTCTCAGAAACTCTCGTGTGAATAGAGACCAAAATTCACGAAAGAAATCTTTAGCTCAGTCATTTTGTGACAAATGAGGAAGTTCTCACCTCCCCTAGTTTGGAGCTCATGAAGGCAATCCATGAGGGGAAAACTGATATTCATGCAGTTGGGCTGGAGATGCAGGGGAGAAAGATGTTTCTAATAACCTTGAAGATAGGTTGGAGAAGGGTGCTTGGAGTTTGAATTGGAAAAAAAAAAGCATCTATAGAGAACAAGAAGTAAAAGCATGTCTTTTAATATATGTGAAAGAAGCAACAAAGTCAGGAGCAATACTTTTTTTTTTACTATTTTTTTTAAAGGAACAGTGGAAAACTTACACCAAAAAAAGAAAAATTCTGCAAAAAGAATTCTGCTTTACTACCTTATTCTCAGATTCCTCTCGGCCTTTTTTTTTTCCCCCTTTCTTTCTTTCAGCTTTATTGTTGGAGATGGCAGAAGGTCCTACCATTGGTCTTTTTGTTTCCAGATACACATCTTTCCATGCTCTGAAGCTTCTCTGTAAGTTCACCATTTCCTCCTGATTCCTTCTGGGATTTAATCATGATATCATCTCAGGGCTGAGCCGAAGAATGGGAAGCCAAGGCTCCTGGAAAGAACACTGCAGAATGAGAATGAATATTCATTCATACAAACACTTGGGCCGCTTTGTAATTAAATAAGTGCAGCAATCAATCGAAGAATTCTCTGCCTCCGAGTGGGAAGCAGATTTGAAAGCAGGCTCTCTTTAGTCAGACTGAAAACAAATGGCTGGGAAAGGAATGCAAGAGAATGGTTCTGCATGGCAGCATCACAATTCCATCTGTTCCAAATGCATCCACAGAGCCTTAGGAGCGGCTCAGCTAAACTTTAAAATGCTGCAGTAGACATTTGTTTCCATCTAATTTTCCCTGCCCATTTAAGTGCTTTTGGTATTTCTAGCTGAAAACATGCTGCATAAATACACAGCTCCAGTCCTTCCAAGTCCAATTGCCCCTTTAGTCTCCTTCTGGTCCAATCTTAGGACCCCAGTGGTCCATGAAGCAGATGTGCTGCTTTTCTTTTCTTTTGTGTACACTGAGAGCATATGCACCAAGACAAATTCCTTGTGTGTCCAATCACACTTGGTCAATAAAGAATTCTATTCTATTCTATTCTATTCTATTCTATTCTATTCTATTCTATTCTATTCTATTCTATTCTATTCTATTCTATTCTACTCTACTCTACTCTACTCTATTCTATTCTATTCTATTCTATTCTATTCCATGACAATTGCTTTAAAAAAATATTTTACCCCCACCCCAGAGAACCAAAGAACGGTTTGTTTTATTAGCAGCCAATTTGCACAGTGGTGGCAATTCACTGTATCTCTGCAGACTTCTGGACATTATATACTGTATTTTAAAGCTTAAAGCCGGTAACCAGCAATTCGTGCTCACTGACTTCCAAAATGAAAAGACTGTGCCCCTTTGTGTTGTGTGTGTGTGTGTTTTTTCCCTAGGCAGTCTTCATGGGTTCTTATTAGATTAGCTGTAAATTCTGCAAAACGGAGAATACTTATAAAAGGCGCAGACAGCAGTCAAACATGTGATAAATTAGCTTCAAAATAATGGTGCTCATGATTGACAGAAGGTAAAAGGTTTCTGTCCTCTGGGAATAAAAGTCTTCGTAAGTAAGACAAAGTGCAGCAAGCAGGAGACTCACTCTATACCTTTAGCTATAGGTTTGCTCCAGCAACATATTCCATTGAAATTGTAGCTGTAAATAAGTCAATTAGAAAGTACATGTGGCGAAACTAGAGGGGAAGCAGTTCTCAGATTTCCTATAATCATTTCAATGCTTTTCCTATCTCACCTGTTATTATTCATCGTTTTAAATATTTTTGTGTCGCGTTTACCACATGAAATTTTAAAATACAAATTAAAATAGGACTGCCTAATACAGATAGTCCTTGACTTACAAATATCCATTTAGTGACCATTTCAATGGCACTGAAAAAAGTGACTTATGGCTGTTTTTCACACTAATGACTGTTGCAGCATCCCCATGTACACTTAGGAACTAGCATCTATTTATGACGGTCAGAGTGTCCCGGGGTCATGTGATCTCTTTTTGCGACATTAGATGGTTTAATACTTTAATACAGGTTGACTTAACAATCATGTTACTAACTTAACTGCAGTTATTCGCTTAACAACCAGTGGCAAGAAAGGTTGTAAAATGGGGCAAAACTCAGTTTTGCTTAGCAACAGAAGTTTTGGTCTCAATTGTAGTCATTAGTCAAGGACTACCTGTTTGAGGATGCTGTCACAAATAAAATCTATGCAAAGAACTAAGGCGTTCTTATTTTCCTTGCATCATACAACTTAGATATCAGCTTACAGGAGCTGAATGGGTGAATCTTCCCTTCCCTTGTGTTTCTTTTGTTATCAATTTTGAGGATGGTGTTCTTATGTCTTATAGTTGTGGACTTGCTTCCAATTATACTGAGAATGCAGCTCCTTTTTCTGTAGAACAGTTTGGAGCAAAATATATGGGTTGTTTATTATGCTTAAGGGGCAACCTTTCTTAAAGGCATTTTGATCTGTTGGGAAAGAAAATGAAAGAATAAACCATTTCTTCTCAGAAAATGTAACTAATAAATCAGGGCTGTAGAAGGTGGGGGTTTTGTTGTTGTTGTTGTTCACTTGTTGACTGCTTGGTTGCCCCCTTAGCTTTATGTATACCTTTTACAAATGATACGATTGTGTATGTTTTTCCACACATGTAGACCACCTCATTATCATACATTTATTCTTGGGTGTTTTCCCTTGTTGACAAAAATGTTCTATATTTATCAAAAGAGGAAAGTGCCTATATAACACTCTTTAGTTGAGGCACAAACAACGAATTGCTGCCGAAATGTTGCACAACGGTCCTTTGAATTATTTTCCATAGTTCCGCCATCTAGACAAGTTGTGCATTTCAAAAGCCCAGGTCTTGGCAAAATACACACATTCCCTAAACAGGGAAAGGGGACAGGTCAGGAAGTCAGAAGTTCTTAAGGTCCCAAACAAATTCTGTCTGGATCTGAAAAGGATGTAGGTATATGATCACTAAAAGTGACATAAAAATATACATGTTCAAGGAAAAAATATTTTTGATTTCCATTTACTTCAGAAGCCCATGTGATAATTCTAGGAACCAGGATGGATGTTCCCAAACACCCATTCTGTTTTCAGTGAACAAGTGATGTGGGAAAGTAAGGAATGGTAAGATGTCTAGACTGTAGCACTTTTCCAGATACTTTTGGCTCAGGTACAACCAGGTGTTTGAGTGTCATTTTTGCCAAAATTGCAAAGTGCTTGCTTGAGTCGATTGTTGTTTTACATCATCCTGGAGATGATCCTCCAGGCAGTGACGTTCAATAATATCAAGTACAGGATATCAATTGGAAGACCTGCAAGTGACAGCTTGTATTAGAAAATAATATGTTTTACTCCTCCTGTGCTCTTAGAAGTAACTTTCTCTCTAAGGGTACTTGCATTTGGCTCGGTTGCCATTCCCACCAAAGGATTCTGAAGTCATGCAAGCATCAGATAACAAAATAACAGAGTTATTTTGGGACCTTGGAGGTCTTCTAGTCCAACCACTTGCTCAAACAGAAGACACTATACCATTCCAAACAAATGGTTGTCCAATCTCTTCTTTAAAACCTCCAGCGATAGAGCACTCACAAACTTCTGAAAGCAAGCTGTTCCACTGATTGATTGTTCTCACTGACAGGAATTTTTTCCTTACTTCTAAGTTGCTTCTCTCCTTGATTGGTTTCCATCCATTGTTTCTTGTTCTGCTGATTAATTGTTCATCATCCTTCCCCCCACCTCGCACCCAGGTCTGGAGATGCTGAGCAGAAGCAGAGGACACCATGAGTCCATCAGCATGAGTCCATCATGGTTTCTGCCAAACAAGCAACAAAACTGAAAAAGTCATAATATTTTACAAATTAATAATATTTTATAAATATTTAAAATATTACTAATACTTTAATCCAGGGGTAGTCAACCTTTTTATACCTACTGCCCACTTTTGTATCTCTGTTAGTAGTAAAAAAATTTAACCGGCCACCGATTCTACATGTGCCGTGTATCGTTGTCTGCGCATGCCTCTCGCGTATTGTGGATTGGGTTGGGGGGGGACACCAGCTACCAGTTCTGCTTGTCTGTTACAGCTGGGGGGGGGAGATGCGCAAGCTATTCTGGGATGAGGCTCTTTTGCTTGCGGTTGCACTATAGCGCCATTTAGTTTCACTTACGTAACGTGAACTAAACTTATGCATGGGCGATACAAATAGTATATTTTCAGGAATTTAAATTGACACGGGGAATTTTATGAAAACCTAATGAAAATGTTTTTAAATAATGCTATGAAATTTTTTTTAAAAGTCAACTAAATTAAAAAAAAGGAAAGTACTTCAGTATCGGACAAAACCCCTACTGTCCACCATGAAACCTAGTGGGCGGTAGGGACCAGGTTGACTACCACTGCTTTAATCTATGCACTTTTAACATCTCAATATTTAATTATTTTTACTTGTTTTAGAACTTGTAAGCCGCCTTGTAGGGGAGATGAGTAGCATAAAAATGTAATAAATAAATTTAGACCAATGATGCCATACCTGTGATACTGTATGCATGTCACGGGGGGACACGCCAGGCCTCAAGACCTTCTGGAAGTCCTGTGAGAGGGCCCTATTTTCACTTGGCCTCTGGAGCCTCATGCAAGGACAAGATGTGCTTTCTCCTCTCTTTTAAGAAGCTGCAAAGTCCTGCAAGAGCATTCTTCAAGTTTTCTAGGCCTCCTGTAACCCAGAACTAGAAGGCATTTTGAAAAATATTTACAATTATGTCCCTACGTGTTTGTTTATTAAAGAAGAATTTTAAATAATTTAATTTAATTTATTGCTCTTTGTCATAATTTTTTTGTCGGGGAAGAAAGGGTCAAAATTGGCATTTTCTGAATTTTTGATACGCCAAGTCCAAAAGGTTCATCATCACTGTTCTAGATAGTGCTCTACACACTATTGATGGTGCAGGGATGTTCAAATTTGGCAACTTAAAGACCTGTGCACTTCAACTCCCAGAATTCCTCAACCTTTATTCATGCTGACTGGGGAATTCTGGGAGTTGCAGTCCACAAGGTCTTAAAATTGCCAAAGTTGAACATCCTTGTCCTTGTGGCTCCTGGAGTAACAAGCAAAAAAAACTACCTTCCCTCCCCTGATGGGGGAAAATACATTAATAGGACCCTATGTAAAGCCTTTATAGTTATCTGTGTGTTTTGCAAGTGTTAGTATGAGGGGGAAACAACCTGACCCAAAAGACCGAAGTATTTTCTGCATATAAATTCCCCCTGAAAGCTTTAGAGGTGGCATGACCCTATTGATTGCAATCAGGTGCTTTTCCCAATAGCTGCAAGCAACATTGTAGATTGCAGTGGGCAGTGAAGAGTTTCTTTGTGGTGTGGGGACGCACACTTGCATGTGAATAAGAGAAAAGAGGAGGAGGAGGAGAATAAAGGCTCATTTAAGCTCTGAGGTCAGGAGGCATTAGGAAATCCATCTTCAGTTCTTATATCAGCAGGGGGAAAAAATCAAACCAGCAGGGTTTGGGAGCTTATTTTCAGCAGGGATTGTGAAACCGGTTAGGAATTAACTGCACAGATCACGGTAATTATTTATCTTATTTTTATCCCACCTTTATTATTTTTATAAATAGCTCAAGGTGACAAACAATACTTCTTCTTCTTCCTCCTATTTTCCCCACAACAACCTTCCTGTGAGGTGGCTTAGGCTGAAAGATTGTGACTGGCTCAAAGTCACCCAGCCACCTTCCATGCCTAAGGCCAGACTAACACTCCCAGACTGCCAGTTTCTAGTGTTATCCTTAACTGCTAGATCAAACCGGATCACTGATAAGGCTTAACATTAAAATGTAGGAAGAGCTGAGTTCAGGATACCAAGGGTGGTAATTAGCCAGAGCTTCCACGAACAGGCGGATGGATGCTCCCAAACCCTGCAGAGCTCCAGAACTGCAAACACAAAAGAGAGGCTTTGTGGTGTGAACTGTGAACTGCATGTGTCAAGCATGAGCATGAAGAAAATCAGCTCATTTGCCTAGGAAGAACAACTTCACCTACACCCAGAGAAATGATATTGGAACAGGATCGGCACCAACCCTGCAGATGGGATGGCTTAAAATGAACCCAGACGATGCAATATGATTCACATGAATGAGATTGTTCTGTCCTCCTTCGCTCCGTCCGAGTGATGGCTTAATTAGGCAGCACTATCAGCTCTGGCAGCAAAATAGCGAACGAATGCCAAGTGGCTCCGTTATCTCCCTCGACGCCAGGAACAAACTTCAGCTCTTAGTTAATCAGTTGATTTTCCTGCTACGAAGAAGCACAGCAGCTCTTGCTGCCTTTATATCCTGTGGGGTGTGGCTCCATGACTCAGCACTTCCTAGGCCTGCCCCACCCCTGCTTCTGTTGTTCCCTCCTCTCCTGCCTACGAAACCTAGGGTCCAACCAAACCTGATTGCCATCAGCTGGGTCTGAAGGCATGGCCTGGGGGGAGAAAGAGTCAGGGGACGGAGGCCTCGTTATCTCCTCCACCTGGCCTGCCTCTGGCTCCTGGAGCTGAGCCAGGGAAGCCAGTGCTCCTGACGGCACTTCCCCCTCACTTTCCAAGTCACTTTCTGGCAGGAGGCCCAGCTCAGGGGGCGCAGACACAACAGAGATATGGCATTCATTTCATTCCCAGTCTCACTATAATCTGGATAGATCAGGCTTCCTAATTGCGCTGACCAATTCCTCTGCTGTATTGAAATTTGTCATTAACGAGCTATCTTACTCTTTAAAGCCTATTACTTTTACAGAGATGTTCTCTTGACATTACCAAAGTCTATAGCCCTCCAGGGTTACAACACTGAAACTCACACCCCAGCTTTGTTTTTATTCATCTGTCAAACTATTAACATGTTAATACCGCCACTATTCACTGTGTGGGTAGCATGTCATCGGGGTATCCTTGGCTCTTTTCAAAATAGCTAGTCTTTTTGGAGGGCAGTGTCATCAAATCAATGTTGACTCCTCCTGACTGCATGGCCAATCCCTAGGGCTGAGAGAAAGTAACTGACCCACTGTCATCCCAGTTGGCTTCGTGTCCAAGGCAGGATTAGAACTCCGGGACTTCCAGTTTCTAACTCGACGTCTTAACCACTACACCAAACTAACCGTAGCTGTTAGACCACAAAATTTCTTGACTGACCGAATGATTGTCCAGATAATGTTCTGTCCAATGATATAAAGAGGATATCCTCGGTGACTGTGGATTGTATTTAAAATCATTATTCATTATAGTAACTTTCTTTGCTTTAGACATATCAGAGTCTAAAATCCAGGCTATATAGATAATGCTTTTTTTAAAAAAAAAAAATCTGCTTGGAATCACAGGATTTCTAACTTAGACAGATGTAAAGGTAAGTGCATTTGTTACTGAGCTGACTAAATACATTATGTTCAGTTACAGAGCTGACATCAAGAAAAGGATCTGAGGTTTTCCATATTCATTTTAAATATACAATAAGCGTGAGTGAGGAATTTTCATTCACTGCTACCAAGGTTATCAAACTGTGAGCGTAGAATACAGTGATGAAATCTGAACCGGTTTACTATCAAATGTGAGGTGCGTGCACGCCAAAAGAAGGCATGGGGTAAGTAGAACAGTGCGCGGGGGTGTGTGATCAGCTGTGGCGTGAAATCTTTTTTTTTTACTTTTAAAAGCATTTTTTTACAACCTATTCGGCCACAGAGGTCATAAAAAATGCTTTTAAAAGTAAAAAAAACAGCCTCTGACGATCGCGCGGCTCAGCTGTGATTGTCAAAGCCTTTTTTTACCTTTTAAAATCATTTTTTAAAAGAAGCGGCAAGCAGGGAAACGGGCAACTGGGCGATTGGGTGGGCATGGGCGGGGGGGGCAGGGATTTTTGCTACCAGTTTTCCGAACCACCTGCCCCATCGCTACCGGATCAGCCGATCCAGTTTGAACTGGGAGTATTTCACACCTGGTAGAAGACTTCAACAAGGAAGTAGACCATTTTTGACCCAGAAAGTTATAAATGAGGAATCAGCTATAGGAGGCTTTGGATGAAAATCTCCAAAATGCCCAATTATTGAGAGGTCCACCTGGAGCTTCTCAGTCCAAAACATCTGGATAACACTAGAGTGCTTTGTCCTTCATATTTTGTCTCTTAATTAAAAAGCTCAGGGGTTTTCACTCTGTTCCGCTTAGGGATGTTCACCTAACTAAGATTCTGGACTGGATAAACCTTTGGTGTGATCCAGCTTCACTCTACTTCTGTGTCTAACTTCTCAGTCCCAAACTAAAAATTGGAGCCAATATGTTTTCTAATGCCAGTAGATTGGTGACTATATTTTTCCTCAAAGTGGCATCACATTTTACAGTCTTGAAAGAGATATTTATTTTGGCACAATGGGAATGGAAGCGTTATCCTCATGTGATCTTGATATGAGACTAACCTAAACTATTATGGATGTGAGATTTTTGAAGCATTCTTCCCTCATCATCTTGATCGTGTTGTGGCCTCATAATGGCCTCTTAGAAGGTCCTTGTGCGGGTGCCCCATGCAAAGTTTTAAGTTTCTTTAGGACAACTAGAGTGATAGTAATTATTTTTAATGTTAAATGGGAGACCATACGTTAGTTCTTTAAAACCTTTCTGGCTTCCAAGAGTCTAGTGAAAGGAAGGATTAGGGTTGATATGATAGCAGTGATCCAATTTTTGAGAGGCTGCCAAAAAAAAAGGGGGGGGGCGTTAACCTGATTTCCAAAGCACCAGAAAACAAAAAACAATGGGTGGAAAAAAAACAATGAGAAAAGCAACCTAGAACTAAGGAGAAATTTCCTAACAGTGAGAACAATTAACCAGTGGAACAAATTACATTCTGAAATTGTGGGTGCTCAATCTCTGGAGGCTTTTAAGAAGAGACTATACAGTCACTTGTCTGGAATGGTATAGGATCTCCTGCTTGAGCAGGGGGTTGGACTAGAAGACCTCCAAGGTCCCTTCCAACTCTGCCCTGTTCAGAACTAAAGTACCTGCTTGCCCATGTATGAGCCACTGATTATTTCTTGACAACAAAAATAGGCATCATCCTTTACCCATATTCAGCCCATTGAGTGGCAGTCTCTGTCCATGTCCATGTTTTTCTGCTATAAATAAAAATAAATAAAAATAAATAAAAAATAGCCAGCATGTGCCACTTCCAGTGGTACTGTCTGGTTCAAACTATTGTATTTCATTTCTCTGTAATCAAATGCCTCCAGTCCAACTGGGCCATCTGGCAGGGATACACCTTTCTGCTTGTCACAGTTCACTCTCCTAGACAGCCGCCTTCTTCTTCTTCTTTTTTAACAGGTTTACTACTGGATCAGTGAAAAGCTGGGTTTCTTTGATGTCAACAAGTTCCTGGCTAATTTGTTTACCAGGTAAAATTCACAAGGACTGTATTTTCCTCGCCTGGAAAGGACTTTTACCCTTTAAAAAAAAAAGGAGTAAAAAATATCTACCAATCACATGGTAGTTGTGGATGACACCAAGTTGGGGGAAAATACTAACACTTTGGAAGAGAGACTCAAGATTCAGAATGTCCTAGGCAGTAAAAACCAAATGTACAGGTACAATAGTAACAGTAGTAACTGTGAGAGAGATCTTGGTCCCCTAGGGCAGGGGTCTCCAACCTTGGCAACTTTAAGACTTGTGGACTTCAACTCCCAGAATTCCACAGCCAGCAGTTGAAGTCCACAAGTCTTAAAGTTGCCAAGGTTGGAGACCCCTGTCCTGGGGACCACCACTTAAGTATGGGCCAGCTGTGTGCTTCTGTCAATAAAGCCAATGCAGTCCTAAGCCGCATCAACAGAGGGACAGCATCAAAATCACGAGAAGTGATAGTACCACTTTATACTGTAGTAGTGAGGTCACACTTAGAATGCTGTCCGGTTCTGGTCTCCATGGTACAAAAAAGATGATAAGACCCTACAAAGACTAACAGAGAAGAGTAATAAAGATGATAAGAGGTCTGGCGGCTAAATCATATGATGAACGGTTAAGGGAACTAGGTATGCCTAGCCTAATAAAGAGAAAGATCAGGAGTGACATAACAGTAACAGAGTTAGAAGGGACTTTGGAAGTCATCTAGTCCAACCCCCCCTGCTCACTCAGGATACCTATACTAGGGATTCCGACCACCGAACTGCCAACCTTTCTGATCGACAAGCTAAAATGATACTCCTCTTCTAGTACTTCTGGGGCTGTCACAGAGAAGGGGTATCAATGTATTCTCAAAAGCACATGAAGGCAGAACAAGAAGTAATGGGCAGAAGATCTTTAAAGAGCGAGCCAATCAGGAACTGAGGAGAAATTTCCTATCAATGAGAACAATTGACAACTAGACTCTTGGAGTTGTGCCTTGCTGGAGCTTTTCAAGAAAAGATTAGAGAACCATTTGTCTATAATGGTATGAGGTCTCCTGCCCTGGAAGAGAGTTAGGCTAGAGGTTCTCCAAAGTCCCCTCCAGCCCTATCCATCACCACGACCAAAGTGAAGAAAATTCAGGTTGAAATCCAGAAAGGGCTCTCTTAAGCCAGCTTCATTTTCAGCAGATTTATATCCAGGAGACGAGCAACGTAGGGTTGCAATTCAGAGAAGCCACATGCTTTGTGATTTGGAGGCATCACAGCAGGGGTGCCATTCAGCAGGTTCTGACAGGTTCTGGAGAACCGGTAGCGGAAGTTTTGAGCAGTTCAGAAAACCTACAAATACCACTTCTGGCTGGCCCCAGAGTGGGGTGGGAATGGAGATTTTGCAATATCCTTCCCCCAGGAGTGGGGACGGAATGGAGATTTTGCAATATCTTTCCCCCAAGAGTGGGGAGGGAATGGGGATTTTGCAGTATCCTTCCCTTGCCACACCCACCAAGCCACACCCACAGAAGCAGTAGTAAAAAAAAATGAATTCTACCATTGCATCACAGGTAAAGTAGAGTTACACATTTTCTTTTTATCTCTTTTGTTTTTGAGGGAAGTTGAAGGCAGGATTATAGTGTCCAAAAGTGCAAGAGCTGAGATATTTCTTTGGGAAGCCAAAAAGAAGCTACCAAAAGCCAGCAATTTGGGAAGCAGAGTCTAGAAAAGTTCTAGGAGATATAAAATGTTGATGGGGAAGGCAGTTTGTCCACCCCTAAACTGGAATGCGAAGCAAATTACAAAAGGTCTGGGTAACTTTTCAAGAATCTTTCTTGGTGGCTTTGATTGGAAGTAAAGGCTCTATTTTCTCCACGAACAGTTCCAGTAACTATTCGACTACTTGTCTACTGCTAAAAAATAAATTCATGAAATCTTTTCAAAACAAATTGTCAACTGTTAATCTCTTAGATAAACTGTCCTTAGGAAAAGAGTCTCTTGCAACTTTGTCTGGCCGGGTGCAACTCTTAACTTTTGTATGTTTAAGCCATGAATATTTCAGTACTGTACCTTTGGAGAACGAAATCCCCAGGGAACTCATGTAGGATAGGACTGAAACCTAAAATATTCAGATGCAGTTAAAAAACACACTGCGTCAGGCTTTGTTTGTTTTCGTCTCTAAACTTGGCTACTCTTGTTTACTGGGTGAGCTGTGACATGTACTTATTGCAAAGTAAATACAATATATAATAATGGCTACTTTGGAAGTTAATGTCCCATCCGAAGGGGATTAGTGCTGCTGTTACCACGCACAGCAAGCAATTAGCAGCACCCACAGCACCTTTTAAAAAAATTAAGAGCAGCCGCACAGTTGAGTGACTATTGGAAAATTGGTCATTCCTTTGAGATTAATGAACAATTTTCTGTCAGAGCACCGAGTGCACTCTAGTAGAAAACTGACAAAAGCTGCGCTGCACTCGAAGGATTTGGTTTTTCCCCCTAACAATCCATTTTGTTGTGCATATTTAAAAGGTACTTGTGGATATCACCACCTGCCCAGAAAGTATTCTCATTATTTCTTCCCTTTAAATATGAAAAACCCATAAAAGACAAGGTACACCAGGCTCCCGATCTAGAATCTAAAACAGCCAATTATAGTTGAATAACCAACTAAGTGTAAAATGTTTAATGAGAGGGGGGTCCTTCTACCCTTTCGGTTGCTTTCTTTAGGTATCTTAGACAAGTGCCAGGAATGTGAGTGACTAAACTGTGTTTAAAGCAGTCGCAAGTGATTAATATGACTTGTTTTACTCTGACTGCTTTGTGTGCCCAACTGGTCATCCCTTAAAAAGCTTATACTGGTCAAGGAGAACTGGCTGATTACAGAAAAGTAATTATGCCTATCAAATAGTTCAACCCCTTTTAGAAAATTGAGAGGGAAGCTCAGCGCTGTACAATACTCCTAGTTCTCTCTTGCACATGACGTAGGATTCTCACTCAACCATAGAATCAGTCTCCAACCCCCAAAGCTTATTTGAAAATAGGATTCCACTGGCAAAATAGAAGCCAGCTTCCCCCAATCTGGACATCCTCCAGATGTATAAATTGTCTCTCAGCTAGCATGGCCATTTCTAAGCATTTTGGGAACGGAAGTCTATTCACTCGGGCAGCATTCAGACTGACAGAAGTTGCTATTGGCAACTGGAATTCTAGAATGGTTAGGAGCTGATGGTTCTGCTAAAACAAATCTTGGAACCAGTCGGTTTCTAAGGAGGAGAATTCAATTGGACCAGCGGGCGGGCGGGCAGTCAGTCAGTCAGTCAGTCAGTCTGTCTGTCTGTCTGTCTATCATCTATCTATATATTTTGTACAGTCTTTAAATGTTGGCTTTCCACCATCTAACACTACACAAGGAAAAGAACAATAACAAGAGGAGAACAACTTCATCAGAACAATTTCATCAACCCATGGAATTTAAAACGTCTTTGCCTAACCAACCTTTGAGTCTTCCCTTCCTCTTTCTAACGCTTTTGTTCTCTGTTGAATCTGGGGTTTGCAGAGAGGTTTCCCTAATGGTTACATACAGTCTGTAATATACAAGAGCAGAATCTTGAATCTGGGGGAAGAAAAGGAAGCTCTCTGTAAGCCATGCCTTTTATGATGACAGGACTGTGATTACCCTAAAAATTTGATCTGAAGAGAAGATCAGGAGTTTTAGCCTGGCCTGTTAGAGTATAATTTTGTCTGCACCATAACGGGTAATGTGAGAGACGATTGAAATTCCTGGTTTCTAACAGAATCAAGATTTAATTATTTTATTTTATTTTATTTATTTTATTTTTTATTTATTTGATTTTTATACCGCCCTTCTCCCGAAGGACTCAGGGCGGTGTACAGGCAAAAATAAAACAGATAATACAATATACAATTTAAAAGCAGATTAAAAAACTTATTTTAAAATTAGCCTGATAGGTTAAAATATACTAGACTAAAAAACCCCATTTAAAATTAATTAATAAAAATTTAAAATTAATAAAATTCAATTCAAGCCAGCCCCGCGCGAATAAAAAGATGTGTCTTCAGTTCGCGACGGAAAGTCCGAAGGTCAGGTATTTGGCGTAAACCCGGGGGAAGTTCGTTCCAGAGTGTGGGAGCCCCCACAGAGAAGGACCTTCCCCTGGGGGCCGCCAGCCAACATTGTTTGGCGGACGGCACCCTGAGAAGTCCCTCTCTGTGAGAGCGTACGGGTCGGTGGGAGGCATGTGGTAACAGCAGGCGGTCCCGTAAGTACCCAGGCCCTAAGCCATTAAAATTAAATCATGTAAGCAAGTAAAAATGAATCCTATCAGAATTCATGATAATATGCTTCCGTAAACAAAATAAGTAACAAGAAACGAAGACTTGTATGGGGGGGGTCCTTAGTCTCATGAGGGTTTTTTGTGTTATCCACATTTTTAACAAGTTTATTGTTTCCACAGTTTAAAAATAAAAAATAAACTCTACTCTGCAGTCCTTGCTCTTCTCTGAGCTTGTTTGTTTGCTTGCAGGCATTTCATTACCCAACTAGGTAACATAATCAGAGCTCTGTTCTTTTTGAAGTTTGCATTTTGCTGTATGAATGTTATATTTTTCCTCTTTTAAAATTCTGTCAAGTGTCCAGAGAATGCCTGTTATTAGACCTTTATATTTACTGTTAAATGAAATGTAAAATATCTTACGGATTGTGATAATCATTTTGGAACTTTGTTAATTTAACTGAAGGAATTGAAACTTTGAATTCCATTGAAATAAAGGGAATACTTGAAAGGTTATGTCTATTAGATAGAATGTTTGGGTTTTAAAAAATATATTTATTATTAGAGGTTTACCCCATCTTTATTTTTGAAAGGCTCAAAGCAATGTACATATAGTATCCAATGCTCCCACCTGCTATTTTCTCCACATCAACAAACCTGATAAGTTCGTGGAGCTGACAGAGAGCCACTGGCCCAAAGTCACCCAACTAGTTTTCAAGCCCAAAGCAAAATTTAAACCCATGGGCTCCCAGCAGGGGTGAAATGCTCCCAGTCTGGACCAGTTCGACCGAACCGGTAGCAATGACAGTCGGTGGTTTGGAGAACTGGTAGTGATGGTGGTGCGAGGCTCTGCCCATCCACCCAGTCATTGTTACTTCCTGGTTTTAACCTTTTTTTCCCTTCTCTGCATGTGCAGAAAGGTTTGCGCATGCGCAGAGGGTCGGCCCGCACATGTGCGTGCACTTCCAAACCGGTTGGTTTGTAGATTTCACCCCGGAAAGAAAGCCTCTCACTCATTTCATTGGAAGATTGATCAGATTATGAGGTTAAAATATGCACTTCTCAATGCCAATTATTCCTTGTGTATCCAAAGAAATACAAATGCAATTTTGAGTGAGCCTACTAAAAAAAACAACCCAGTGCATTTATTGGCACGTCTCAGGAAATATTTGTAACATTAATGTCTAACAGGGATCCATATTTTTGTCTATTATATTGTTTCTGTAGTACTTTCAACAGGAACCCCAAACAAAAGCTGCATTCAGCAGTTTCAGTTAAATTTTCCTCAACAGCAAATTCAGCAACATTGTTTGCACCAGAGGTGGATTTCAGCAGGTTCTGACCAGTTCTGGAGAACCAGTAGTGGAAATTTTGAGTAGTTCGGAGAACCAGTAAATACCACCTTTGACTGGCCCCGCCCCATTTATCCTCTGCCTCCCAAATCCCAGCTGATTGGGAGGAAATAGAGATTTTGCAGTAACCTTCCCCTGCCATACTCACCAAGCCACACCCACAGAACCAGTAGTAAAAAAATTTGAAACCCACCACTGGCTTGCACCAATATTGAAATTATAATTTAAAGTCACTAAGTAGAACCAACCAGATTTTCAGAATGCTCATGGTCAGTTGATGTAGTAATTTCCACTCTAGTGCATACTGGATTGCATCATCATTAAATCCAAAACATATGTTATTTATGACATTTTAGATACGCAGAAACACAGAAACACAGAAAACTATTTTGCAGGATGTTCCCCTATTTTGAAAGTTGTCTGCACAGGTCAGATGAATCTGTGCTCCTAAATGAATGGAAAATAAGCACTTCCCTGTGAAATTTACTTAGTATCCAAGCTGTACAATATGTACAAGCTGTATTTCAGTAAAATTCAAAATCATTTTTCTGGGAGATATTGGGGGGTGGAGGTTCCCCTTAAGATTCCTGTTTTTGCGGGGTATGATCTTAAAAATCCTTACCCTAATCAGTTCTGAGGGATAATTCTTGCATAAAACAATACACGAGAAAGCATTTCATGAAAGCTTAGGCAGAAATAAGTTCAATATTTGTTAGTTTCTACAAGACTCATCTGTTGTATTTGTTGCAAAAAGTCTAGCATGGCTTCCCACTTGGAACGTGCAACATTTGTGTGTTTTGTGACCCATGAACACTTGAATTCTCATTAATCCATAAAAGTCATCCCTGAATAATGTAGTTGAAACCAGCATACCGCATTCTCTGACATTACTTTCTTGCCTTGATCCAGCAGGTGGCCTCTTGCTTTGTTACACAAAAGATGATTACCACTATCCTGCCACTTGGTCTGATTGGTTTTCCTTCATTTCTCTCCCCATCACCCTACTTTCTAATGCACAACTCACAATTGTGCGGTCTGACGTTCCGGACATTTAAATTGCTCTTCTGTCTTTCAAATACCTTTAACTATTCAGACACAATTTCAAATTTGTCAGAATGTGTTGAAGAGAACTGCTTAGGGAAACACATTTCTTTGTTAATTCATTTTCATGTCATTGTAAAGTCAGCTCTCCCCACCCACCCACCTGCCAAAATGGAATGGCTTTGTCCTTTAACCCTCCTTTGGAAACTCAAAATATAATTTTTGGCAGACAGAGTAGCATCTGTAATGCTTCTGATGAGTTAAAATATATTTTCTATCTATTGCAATAGTCAGTGGGTCAGCCATGGCCAGTTAAAGAGAAAATTTACCCAGTGGTATAACTTCCCCAGATAAATGTTGTGGTAATGATACAAAACTGAGCTAATTATGTATTTTATATCGTATCACAACAAGTAAAAGAACTTTCCACTATCTAGAGCTCCCTCAATGTGTTGGACTGCAATTTCTACAAATCTTAAGCAATCTAGGCAACAACTATGTTGTTTGATTTTGTGAAGAGTTAGTGTTCATAGAATTAAAAACGTCTCTATCAATTGTTTGTTGAATACTTAAATAATGTTTTAAAAAGTGCCATTTAGAGAACTCCACATTTTATTTCTTTTCTGAAGTATCTAGCCTGGCATGATAGAAAACAAGATTCTGGTATTGATGGTGTTCGTTCTTATTTATCCTGGATTTTCTAATATTTTTGCATAGTACAGGTAAATATTGTCTTGCAATCAGTCACTTAGCAGGAAAAAATGCACATTGAGTAAAATGGATTCACTTAATAACAGTGACATTTGCTTAATGATCACTGAAAAAATTGCTGAAAGATCTGGAAATATGATGCCTTGACTTAACAACCACATTCAACTTACCACCATAATTTTGAGCTCAGGTATGGTTGTAAGTCAAGGACTATCTATAATATCATCCGCCTTACCCAAAGTTTCATGCTGAGGAAAGGTTTTCCTGAATTACTGGTAAGTTTTTCTGTGATACTAATCAGAGGAAAATTCACAGTCACATACTTTCTATTTTATTTCGGTCAGAAGGAGCAAAATGAACATTTCTGATCTCATCAAAGTGATTTGATGAAAAGTTTGGGATGGGGAAAAAAATCCATAACAAGCTTGTCATTCCTACTGGCCAATTCTCAGGCCTAGGCTATGGGAAACCTTGGCATAAGCATGAACTGTCAACAATGATGTGGACACCCTATATATAATCCATACAAAGTATGCAATTTCTATGTTCTCTTTTTAAATAATGGAAAAGTGTGTAAATTACACTTTGATGAATAACTGTTGGAAAACACCCAGCCAAATAGGGAGGAGGGCTCAAATGGGAAACTAGCCTAGAATCACTGCACAAGAGTTCCAGAACTGCCCCTCCCCCCAAGGGCCATGGAACCTTCTCTCTGTTCTCAAGGGAAGGGCAGCAACCTGAGGAGGTTCCTGTATTATAGGCAGAATACAATTAAGTAGTTAGCTCGAACTCTATAGGTGTGGCTCTGGTTGCTTGCACCTTACAATAGCATGTAGACCCGCACTGACCTTGTTCAAAATGGTGTCAAGGTGCATTATTGTCAATACTAATCATGTAATACTTGGATATGATTCATTTTAATTTTATTTTGCTCTGAATCAGGCTCAAAGGCTGATAATGACAAATCCTGTTGGTTTCTCACATTGGTTCTACTGTGCTTTGTCTCATGATGTTTCCTAATCAAAATTAGGTGTAGCCTCAGAGTAGAAGAAAGGGGATAAGCTCAAGGCATAACAAATCTGTTCTTTTGCTTGCCTGTGTCAATTAAACCCTCTACATCCCTGCCTCTTGCATGCGGAAGTTTGGAAAATGGGCAAGCGAAGACTAGCGACATGAATTCTGTTTAGTTTGCATCCCAGTCAGTCCCTGTATCCAGAGCAAGTACATATGCCAGTTATCAAAGCAAAACATAGTTCAGTGTTTTTATTAAACCTCAACAAAAGTCAAAAACAGTTAACTGGCAAAAGAAGGATAAAAGCAGAGGGGAGATATAAAGAGGAGACAAGACTTAATAACCATTTACATTGCTTCTTTCTCAAAAGGGCAGTATTTTGCAGAGCCACTGGAAACAATATTGTGGGGAATTAACAGAATAACAGAGCTGGAAGGAACCTTGGAGGTTTCTAGGCCAACCCTTGGCTCAGACAGGAAACCTTATACCCTTTCTGACAAATGGTTGTTCAATCTCTTCTTAAAAATGTCCAGTGTTGGAGCATTTACAAATTCTGGAGGTAAGTTGCTCCTCCGATTAATTGTTCTGTCAGGAAATTTCCTCTTGGTTTTTGGTTGCTTCTCACCTTGATTAGTTTCCACCCATTGCTTCTTGTCCTGCTTTCAAGTGCTTTGGAGAATAGTTTGACTCTCTCTTCTTTATGGCAGCCCCTGAGATTTTGGAATACTGCTATCATGTCCTTCTTTTCATTAAACTAGGCATACCCAATTCCAGCAACCGTTATTTATGTTTTAGCCTCCAGTTCCCTAATAATCTTAATTAGCAACCACAAAGGGCTAAGAAGCCTGAGGTGGTTCCAACTTCACCCTTTTATGTAGATAACATCAGCCAAATAAAATGGGAAAGGAGGACACCAGGTGATAAATTCCCACAAGGGAAGGGGATGGGAAAGGCTAATCCAGCATTCAAGACCATTTTGAATCAGGCTGGAACTTCAAAAGGGTCTGGGCTGAGTTTGAAATGGTCAGATGAAGCAATCTGTAAGTAGCTTTCCCACTTTCATAACAAAGGGCAGTTTGTCGCTTTTTCTTTCTTCATTTGATTGATATCCCAACTTTCCCAGCAAACAGCCTAACCACTGCACTTCTTACTAGCACTGATGATGTTACCTAGTTGGGTAATGAAATGTCTGCAAGAAAAGAACCAAGCTCAGAAAGCACCAAGGGCTCCTCATATCCCAACTTTATTTGTACAATTCATGATAGGGTCCGCAATTGCTCTATTTCCCCAAAAGAATGCTCTGAGGTGGATTTAGCTAGACAGGATAACTGGACCAAATGACCCACCCACCTTTTGTGCTGAAGGGAAAACTAGAGCTCCGCCACCCAGTTTCCCCATTGAACCCAACTGGATCTTATTACAGGGAGTCCTTGACTTGCAACCAATTATTTAACAACTGTTCGAAGTTACAAACAATGTAACTTTGACCAATCCTCACATGTATGACCGTTGCAGCATCCCCACGGTCACATGATCAAAAATTTGGGTGCTTGGGCAACTGGCACATATTTACAGTTGCTACTGTGTCCCTGGAGTCATGCAATCACCATTTGTGAACTTCCCAGCCAACTTCTGACAAGCAAAGTCAATGGGGAAAGTTGGATTTGCTTAACAACCTCATGATTCACTTAAGAACCATGGTAAAAAAAAAAAGGTCCTACAATTAACAAGGTAACAACTGCTTTGCTTAGCAATGGAAGGTCTGCTGCAGATTGTGGCTGCAAGTTGAAGACTGCCATGCAACTGGATATTTGGGGTGGGGGGGAATTCATTTCATTTCATTTGTATTACCTGAGAGTGCTCTGGTGGTTCGCCCTGTTCCTTCATCACATTAAAAAAACCCGGCAGATCAAAGCCTATTGATTTTTATTATTTTAAAAAGGACTTCAAATTCCTAAGATGTTGTCAAATTTAAGCAGGAAAAATATGAATGGTAGTTAATAAGTTGGTGCAGATCAGTCATGTACTTAGCACACCAAAAAGAGCAAAATGAATGGACTTCATAAATAGCTTAATCTACTTTTTGTATATTTGACAGGAATAAAATTGCACTTTCAAACAGTAAAAGGCATTGATCTTTGAAACACACACATGCACACACACATGGACATACACAACCCTGAGCGACAGAAAACCAAGCTGCTTTAGGCATCTGTTTATGCAACTATGTAGCAAAGCTCTTTTGGTTAAATACACATTTATTAAATTATGCAACTACATGTTTTAATTATATAATTGCATGTATTCAATCAAATTCCATCATAAGCACATATATTATAATTAAGGCTCATAATGATTGCAAACAAATCATTTTGCGTTTGGTTTTTTTTATTTTTTTCTTTCCACAAGCAGAAATTATTTTTTTAAAAAAATTATGCGGCCCCAAATGACAGGAAATGGCTCCCCATTCACAAGCAAAAGTATCTATTTGCTGTGTCTGAAAATGTACGTGTGAAACCCCAAAACCCAGTAAAAGAGGACAGCAAATAAGATTGGGGGGTTAAGAGCCTCTTGTACTTTTGGGGGGGAAGAATTTTAAAGTATTGCCAATGGTTTGCAAACTTAACGTATTTACCTCATTTTCTGCCAAAATGGACAAGAAATCTTGCTTCTTTTTTTTCAATAGATAAATAACAATCTGGTCTGTGAGAGGTGGGGCTATAATGCTACAGATTGCAAAAAAGGAAGTTTTTAAGGGACATCCCATTGGTGATTATGATAAGAGTTATCCTTATCATCATCATCACATTATCACAATCATAAGTCTAGTGGTAAGATAAGAACAAAATATATAAAGCTAAAAAAGAGACAAAATTACTGGATTTTCATATTAGTCAGCTGTATAGTGCTAGAACAATAATCAAGGTAGTCACACAAAAGTTAGAGGGAGCAAACTTTCTAGGGCGGATGGTGGGTTGAGACCAGTGGCGGGATTCAAATAATTTAACAACCGGTTCTCTCCCCTAATGATGTCTTCCAACAACCAGTTCACCAAACTGTTCAGAAAGATAACAACCAGTTCTCCCAAAGTGGTGCGAACCGGCTGAGTCCCATCTTTGGTTGAGACAAATTCAGGCATTCAAAAGTATCCTGAGATCGTAATGTTTCTAAGGTGTGTTCTTATGATTGATGGGAGTTGAAGTTCAATATCACCTAAAACATCACCATTCGGAGATAAAGACACATTGTTTATCTCCAAATCGAACAGAATTTCTGGATTTTGTCCATCAGCAAAGGACAATTCATCCCTTTGTGGGGAAAAATGTCTTTTATCTTTTGTTGGCTGCTGAGCAACCAACTTTGAAATGAAGCTTTTTCCCCAACCAACCCCATTACTTCCAAAATTTTTCTAGAGAAACCTCAAAAGCTCCAAATTAATGATAAATGAATGACAACAAGAGGCTGAAGAACAATGCATATTTGAAACTCTACCACCTGGGACATCCTATGAATGTAATTTTGCTGTTACAGGATCCAACCTAGGAGTGCAGCTTTCTTTTATCTTCTTGATCCACAACTTGAAAGTTTTGTTCTACATCTTTACATCCTTCCATTGCATCATGCTCCTTGTTTAATTTTTAAAAATAGCAAATTGTATAATCCTGTCATTGGGCGTTATTACCTTAGAATACATGGCCCACTCGTTTAAAAAGGCTGTCATCCTTTATCTGTGTACAAAGACAGTTTCTACATCAGGATAAGCTGGAGTCTTTATTTTTGAGATGCCAGGAATTCTGTATTTTTTTTTAAGTCACTTCATATCTATATTCTTAGTTTCACATCAGATTTACCATATGGCTTCCTGGACAACCGAAAAGCATATTTTCTCCATCCAAATCATGTGAGGAAAACTGGTCCAACAGCACTCCTAGCTGATGTTAAATACTGTAGGTCTTCCTGCACTTTATCAGCTAAAGCACCGAAGCCTCTATTTCTTTCTATATCGAAGTGAAATGTGAACCTCTAAGCTGTGGGGAATATTTGTGCCATTTGCTCCAACCTTCAGCTTTTACAAATGTCAACCAGGCCTTGGTAATAGGAACAGCAGACAATATCATTGCCTCTACAGGAGTCTCTCCAGCCAAATTACTTGCTAATGACGCCTGTCTGGCTCATACATACAAGGTCACTGAGATACCTTGTTTGTAAAAATTTACTTTGCCCAAAGGGCATTTCACTCCCAGCAACAGCCCTGTGTACTAGACGGAACAACTGCACAGCCCAAGTGACAATCCTGAAGGATGGGTGGAAACCGAAGCATTTAAGGGAAATTCCTCTTGAATGTTGCAATCTTGGGAGAATGTGTTCTTGTCTCCCTAATCAAAGATTCCCCATCCAGTCTTGATTTTTCAAGTAATTCATTCTTTAATAATGATGATTGGAACAGCAAATAGAAATACACAATTATTTCGATTCTTGACTTTTTTCTTTCAGGAAAAGGAAATTTAAAAGATAATAGGCATTACAGGTAATCCTTGACTGTTGCTAAGTGAGTTGCTAAACAAGAATCTTGTTTTCTATTATGCCAGGCTAGATACTTCAGAAAAGAAGCGAGACGTTTGTTAAGTGAATTTTGCCCTGTTTTACGATCTTTCTTGCCAGAGTTGCTAAGTGAATCACTGCCCTTGTTAAATTAGTAACACAGTCCTTAAGTGAACCTGGCTTCCCCATTGACTTTACTTGTCAGAAGGTTGCAAAAGAAGATCACATGATCCCAGCACCCTGCAACCAACATAAATACGAGCCAGTTGCCAAGCATCTGAATTTTGTTCATGTGACCATGGGGATACTGCAACCGAGGTAAGTGTAAAAAATGGTCATAAGTCTTTTTTTCAGCACCATTGTACCTATGCTTTTCACGTTTATCTTTATATACACATATACACTCACACAGAGAGAGAGAGACAGAGAGGGGTGGGCTCCTGGGCATTCGGCAGGGTTTGGCGATCCTCTAGCCAAGGATTGCTGGGATTCAGCGAACCCCCAAATGCCACCCCTGGCTGTACATACCCACCCTGCCCCTTCCAGGAGTCTCCACACGGCCCATTCATCATTTCAGGTAAGTGCAGGGGCCACCCAGAGGGTCTAAGAGGGCAAAAAACGGACCTACCAGAAGTTCCGGAAGTCTGGAAACGGGCCTGTTTCCAGCCTCCAGAGGGCCTCCGGACCCTGAAGGAAAGCCTCCAGAGCCTGGGGAGGGTGAAAAACGCCCCCTTCCCAATGTGGTACAGTAGGCTGAGTAGGTCATGCCCACCATGGCCACACCCACCCAGCAAAGGGGCAGTGAACCCATTGCTAAATGGTCTGAAGCCCACTCCTGTAGATAGATAGATAGATAGATAGATAGATAGATAGATAGATAGATAGATAGATAGATAGATAGATAGATAGATAGATAGACAGACAGACAGACAGACAGACAGACAGACAGACAGACAGACAGACAGACAGACAGATAGCAAACATGATCAGGGAAAGCAACAAGTCTGTTTACAAATCAAATGACGAACATGAACTGTAAGAAGAAAGAGGCCAAGTACTCAGTTAAAACAATGTAGAGTTATAGCAAAATCCTATATGTCAAAAATAGCTCTCATTGATGTTAATGGGACTTACTTACAAGTAAGCAGCTATTATAGGACTGCACACTTAATGCAGTACTGCACAATCTAAAAGCTTTACTCAACAGGATGGATTATTAAATGCTGCAAAAAGCTGGGCTTTAGCAATTGAAAACAATTCAGTAATTGTATAATGATTGGAAGAGGTTAGATTGGTAATTTCGGTAAATGAGTGGGATTCTTTTGTGGAAGGTTATCCTTGATGTCCTAGTTCCAGTTTGAAAATATAATTAACATTATGATTAATTCGGAAATTTGGTTTATTACTTCAGTGTCTTCAATTATCTTATCATCACATTATTTGACTGCCAAAGGTAATGTTGTATAATGCCTTTGTGATTGCAGATTTCACCCAAAAAAAGGTTTGCCGGCACAAAATTTCCAAATTTTGTGTTGAAATACGTATTTCAAGATTTCTTTCATTTTCCCTAAACTGTTTTCATCGTTCCACTCGTCTCTTCCTTATTCTAACCTAAGGAATCTCCAAAAACTGACATCTATTTTGGATGAAGTTCGTGGTACAGTACTGCTGAATCAGGATGCCATTTTTATGTCTTCTTTGTCGTAACTATAATGTGCTGACGAGCTCTATTTCAGATGAGAATTGTTTCCAGGATACGTATAACCTGTAGTTATACAGGTAGTTGTTGCTGTCATGCTGAGTGATTGATTGCTTGAACAGACATGCTGCCGACGCCCTACATACTCATGGTGGCTTACCACACAATTAAAACTTCAGCAGAATAACACAAATAAGTAAATAATGAAACAAACACAATATGTCAAATGAGATCAGCACTACAAAATTAAAACATATATATTAGGAACAAACACCAACCCCTTAGCACCAAACACAATTAAATTAGAATCAACTTCACAATCGCCTTCACACATAACTTACAGGTAGTCCTCAACTTATGACAGGTTGTTAGCGACTGTTTGAAGTTACGGCACACATCCCCATTATGACCCAAATTTGAAGTTCCGATGGCCAGGGCCCCCAGCAATCACATGATTGCATTTTGGGTGCTGGGCAACCAGCCCACATTTATGACTATTTCAGTGGTGGGTTTCAAAAGTTTTTACTACGGGTTCTGTGGATGTGGCTTGGTGGGCGTGGCAGGGGAAGGATAATCTACATTCCCATCCCAATCCAGGGGAAGGTTACTGCAAAATCCCCATTTCCTTCCAATCAGCTGTGACTTGGGAGGCAGAGAATAGATGGGGGTGGGGCCAGTCAGAATTTTTACTACCAGTTCTCCAAACTACTCAAAATTTCTGCTACCGGTTCTCCAGAACTGGTCAGAACCTGTTGAAACCCACCTCTGGACTATTTGCACCATCCTGTGGTCACATGGTCATGATTTATGATTTATTTATTTTTTGCCAGAAACTAGAATTTGCTTTCAGTTTCCAGCAAAACAAAAAACAAAACCATTGCAGACAATGGATTTAGTTAACGACCATTGCAAAAGTTCATGAAATTGGCCATGATCAGGTAGTGTGACCTGCTTAACATAATTCTGGGCTCAATTGCATTTAGTACATTGAGGACTACCTGTATATGATCTTGTGTCAGATAGATACTGCAGATTAGTGGTTGGGATGTCTAGGGAGATCAGCTATGAATGTTCCCTGAGGGACTTTGGCCCATCACCATCTCTCACCACAACCTCTCTCTTGTCCTTAATGCAAGAGGTAACATGATGCCACCTTGAGCTTCTGGCAGAAAATTGGCTATACATATGATCAAGCACTTACGCTAAGAATAAAACAATTGCTAAAATTTCCAGACAGATTTCTGGCAGAGACAGCAGAAGACACAGAAAGATCTTTTATATGAGGTTGAGCAAGAAACTGCCAAAACTGTCATTATGTACCTTACGGTACCACTTAAGATGTCATGCTAAAGTCTGTATACATATTCGGCTTTCAATTTGCACTGGATCTTGACCAGACAATGGAATAGAATAGAATAGAATAGAATAGAATAGAATAGAATAGAATAGAATAGAATAGAATAGAATAGAATAGAATAGAATAGAATAGAATAGAATAGAATAACAGAGTTGGAAGGAACCTTGCAGGTCTTCTAGTCCAATCCCCTACTTAGGCAGGAAACCCTACACCACTTCAGACAAATGGTTATCCAACATCTTCTTAAAAACTTCCAGTGTTGGAGCATTCAAAACTTCTGGAGGCAAGTTGTTCCAATGATTAATTGTTCTAACTATCAGGAAATTTCTCCTTAGTTTTAAGTTGTTTCTCACCTTGATTAATTTCCACCCGTTGCTTCTTGTTCTACCCTCAGGTGTTTTGGAGAATAGTTTGACTCCCTCTTCTTTGTGGCAACCCCTGAAATATTGGAACACTGCTATCATGTCTCCCCTGGTCCTTTTTTTCATTAAACTAGATACACTCAGTTCCTGCAACCGTTCTTCATATGTTTTAGCCTCCAGTTCCCTAATCATCTTTGTTGCTCTTCTCTGCACTCTTTCTAGAGTCTCAACATCTTTTTTACATCATGGTGACCAAAACTGAATGCAATATTCCAAGTGTGGCCTTATCAAGGCATTATAAAGTAGCACTAACACTTCACGTGATCTTGATTCTGTCCCTCAATTTATGCAGCCTAGAACTGTGTTGGCTTTTTTGGCAGCTGCTGCACACTGCTGGCTCATATTTAAATGGTTGTCCACTAGGACTCCAAGATCCCTCTCACAGTTACTACTATTGAGCAAGGTACCACATATATGGTACCTGTGCATTTTGTTTTTCTTGCCTAAATGTAGAACCTTACTTTTTTCACTGCTGAATTTCATTTTGTTAGATAGCACCCAATGTTCAAGTCTCTCAAGATCCTTCTATATCTTGAGCCTATCTTGGGGCATGTTGGCTATTCCTCCAGCTTGGTGTCATCTGCAAATTTGATGACCAAATTCCTAACATTTTGTTGTTGTTTAAATTTGTATTCTGCTGCAGTTGAAAAAGATTCTCAGCATTCTGTTGAAGCACGCCACTTCTTTATTCCACTCAATTTTGTTTTGTTTGTGATGCTCTTCAGCTATTCACACCCCACCATAGCTCTGTTGAAAGCTCCTTAAAAACAGCCTTTCCTTGCAAACTGTGGAAAACCAATGTTTCCCCTCCGTTTCAACCGTGGATGAAATTCATGTTCTATCTAGCAAGTCTTCCCCAGAGTTTGCGGGTTTGTTAGTTTGTGTGTATGCTTTTCTTCTTGTTGTTGAAGGGACCAGCTGCCATTCCCCATGCCTCCAACTCCTGTTTTCCCCTGCCCATCGTGGGAAGGGTGGGAAATCTTCAAATGCATTTTAGGTGGCTTGCATGCTTGCAACAATCCTTGCAAAAACCCTAACGCACACTTTAGGTGCCAAGTTGTTCTGTTGCCATGGAGAGATGAAGGCTTTCTGCGCTTTTTTGTGTAATCACCTCACACTTTCAAAAGCCAATCCTCCATTGTGAT
>NC_080539.1:149276735-149284235 GCF_028640845.1 Ahaetulla prasina
ACACACACACACACACACACACACACACACACACACACACACACACACACACACACACACACACACACACACACACACACACACACACACACACACACACACACACACACACACACACACACACACACACACACACACACACACACACACACACACACACACACACACACACACACACACACACACACACACACACACACACACACACACACACACACACACACACACACACACACACACACACACACACACACACACACACACACACACACACACACACACACACACACACACACACACACACACACACACACACACACACACACACACACACACACACACACACACACACACACACACACACACACACACACACACACACACACACACACACACACACACACACACACACACACACACACACACACACACACACACACACACACACACACACACACACACACACACACACACACACACACACACACACACACACACACACACACACACACACACACACACACACACACACACACACACACACACACACACACACACACACACACACACACACACACACACACACACACACACACACACACACACACACACACACACACACACACACACACACACACACACACACACACACACACACACACACACACACAGTGAAAGGATGGATTCTGCCTAGTGTGGAAGGAAAAACACGCTGCACCCCCTCCCTTCCCCATGCCTTTTAAACAGCCCCACCTTCCCACAGGGATGGAGCCAACAAGATCTAAGGCAGAATTTATAGTCCAGCTGGAAGACAGAGAAGTGAGGGGCAGGTTCTTTTTTTTCTCTCCCCTGTATGTTTGAGCTGACTGGAATAAATGTGTTTGGATTTCAGTCTGGCATGTGTGGGATTTCCGCCCTTAGAAACCTACTGATCCCTTGGGGCAAAAGATGCAGAGGCTGTTCATTGAGAGATCCTGGTTCTGTCTGTATCTTCTTTCTATTCTATTCTATTCTATTCTATTCTATTCTATTCTATTCTATTCTATTCTATTCTATTCTATTCTATTCTATTCTATTCTATTCTATTCTATTCTATTCTATTCTATTCTATTCTATTCTATTCTATTCTATTCTATTCTATTCTATTCTATTCTATTCTATTCTATTCTATTCTATTCTATTCTATTCTATTCTATTCTATTCTATTCTATTCTATTCTATTCTATTCTATTCTATTCTATTCTATTCTATTCTATTCTATTCTATTCTATTCTATTCTATTCTATTCTATTCTATTCTATTCTATTCTATTCTATTCTATTCTATTCTATTCTATTCTATTCTATTCTATTCTATTCTATTCTATTCTATTCTATTCTATTCTATTCTATTCTATTCTATTCTATTCTATTCTATTCTATTCTATTCTATTCTATTCTATTCTATTCTATTCTATTCTATTCTATTCTATTCTATTCTATTCTATTCTATTCTATTCTATTCTATTCTATTCTATTCTATTCTATTCTATTCTATTCTATTCTATTCTATTCTATTCTATTCTATTCTATTCTATTCTATTCTATTCTATTCTATTCTATTCTATTCTATTCTATTCTATTCTATTCTATTCTATTCTATTCTATTCTATTCTATTCTATTCTATTCTATTCTATTCTATTCTATTCTATTCTATTCTATTCTATTCTATTCTATTCTATTCTATTCTATTCTATTCTATTCTATTCTATTCTATTCTATTCTATTCTATTCTATTCTATTCTATTCTATTCTATTCTATTCTATTCTATTCTATTCTATTCTATTCTATTCTATTCTATTCTATTCTATTCTATTCTATTCTATTCTATTCTATTCTATTCTATTCTATTCTATTCTATTCTATTCTATTCTATTCTATTCTATTCTATTCTATTCTATTCTATTCTATTCTATTCTATTCTATTCTATTCTATTCTATTCTATTCTATTCTATTCTATTCTATTCTATTCTATTCTATTCTATTCTATTCTATTCTATTCTATTCTATTCTATTCTATTCTATTCTATTCTATTCTATTCTATTCTATTCTATTCTATTCTATTCTATTCTATTCTATTCTATTCTATTCTATTCTATTCTATTCTATTCTATTCTATTCTATTCTATTCTATTCTATTCTATTCTATTCTATTCTATTCTATTCTATTCTATTCTATTCTATTCTATTCTATTCTATTCTATTCTATTCTATTCTATTCTATTCTATTCTATTCTATTCTATTCTATTCTATTCTATTCTATTCTATTCTATTCTATTCTATTCTATTCTATTCTATTCTATTCTATTCTATTCTATTCTATTCTATTCTATTCTATTCTATTCTATTCTATTCTATTCTATTCTATTCTATTCTATTCTATTCTATTCTATTCTATTCTATTCTATTCTATTCTATTCTATTCTATTCTATTCTATTCTATTCTATTCTATTCTATTCTATTCTATTCTATTCTATTCTATTCTATTCTATTCTATTCTATTCTATTCTATTCTATTCTATTCTATTCTATTCTATTCTATTCTATTCTATTCTATTCTATTCTATTCTATTCTATTCTATTCTATTCTATTCTATTCTATTCTATTCTATTCTATTCTATTCTATTCTATTCTATTCTATTCTATTCTATTCTATTCTATTCTATTCTATTCTATTCTATTCTATTCTATTCTATTCTATTCTATTCTATTCTATTCTATTCTATTCTATTCTATTCTATTCTATTCTATTCTATTCTATTCTATTCTATTCTATTCTATTCTATTCTATTCTATTCTATTCTATTCTATTCTATTCTATTCTATTCTATTCTATTCTATTCTATTCTATTCTATTCTATTCTATTCTATTCTATTCTATTCTATTCTATTCTATTCTATTCTATTCTATTCTATTCTATTCTATTCTATTCTATTCTATTCTATTCTATTCTATTCTATTCTATTCTATTCTATTCTATTCTATTCTATTCTATTCTATTCTATTCTATTCTATTCTATTCTATTCTATTCTATTCTATTCTATTCTATTCTATTCTATTCTATTCTATTCTATTCTATTCTATTCTATTCTATTCTATTCTATTCTATTCATACGTTAAGGACCACTTTTAAAGCTTTATCTCCCTGCACGAGAACCAACCCCAAGAGTACCTCCTTATAAAAGTTATATTTCTAACTTCATGGTTTCTGTCCCCACACACTTCTTTCTGCTCTGTAAAACTATCCCAAACCACCATCTTCCTTTCAAATCTAGGTAGCTGCCGTTTATACCTAGGAAGCTTCTGGAGCAGATCATAAAGCTATTGACTTGCAAACACTTTTGAAGGGATTCTTGTCAAATTAAATGTATGTCTTGCTTTCACTGGATAGTTTTCCGGATCAGATTGTGTGAACAAAATATATCTTGACTTCAAAGAAAAGAAAAGAAAAGAAAAGAAAAGAAAAGAAAAGAAAAGAAAAGAAAAGAAAAGAAAAGAAAAGAAAAGAAAAGAAAAGAAAAGAAAAGAAAAGAAAAGAAAAGAAAAGAAAAGAAAAGAAAAGAAAAGAAAAGAAAAGAAAAGAAAAGAAAAGAAAAGAAAAGAAAAGAAAAGAAAAGAAAAGAAAAGAAAAGAAAAGAAAAGAAAAGAAAAGAAAAGAAAAGAAAAGAAAAGAAAAGAAAAGAAAAGAAAAGAAAAGAAAAGAAAAGAAAAGAAAAGAAAAGAAAAGAAAAGAAAAGAAAAGAAAAGAAAAGAAAAGAAAAGAAAAGAAAAGAAAAGAAAAGAAAAGAAAAGAAAAGAAAAGAAAAGAAAAGAAAAGAAAAGAAAAGAAAAGAAAAGAAAAGAAAAGAAAAGAAAAGAAAAGAAAAGAAAAGAAAAGAAAAGAAAAGAAAAGAAAAGAAAAGAAAAGAAAAGAAAAGAAAAGAAAAGAAAAGAAAAGAAAAGAAAAGAAAAGAAAAGAAAAGAAAAGAAAAGAAAAGAAAAGAAAAGAAAAGAAAAGAAAAGAAAAGAAAAGAAAAGAAAAGAAAAGAAAAGAAAAGAAAAGAAAAGAAAAGAAAAGAAAAGAAAAGAAAAGAAAAGAAAAGAAAAGAAAAGAAAAGAAAAGAAAAGAAAAGAAAAGAAAAGAAAAGAAAAGAAAAGAAAAGAAAAGAAAAGAAAAGAAAAGAAAAGAAAAGAAAAGAAAAGAAAAGAAAAGAAAAGAAAAGAAAAGAAAAGAAAAGAAAAGAAAAGAAAAGAAAAGAAAAGAAAAGAAAAGAAAAGAAAAGAAAAGAAAAGAAAAGAAAAGAAAAGAAAAGAAAAGAAAAGAAAAGAAAAGAAAAGAAAAGAAAAGAAAAGAAAAGAAAAGAAAAGAAAAGAAAAGAAAAGAAAAGAAAAGAAAAGAAAAGAAAAGAAAAGAAAAGAAAAGAAAAGAAAAGAAAAGAAAAGAAAAGAAAAGAAAAGAAAAGAAAAGAAAAGAAAAGAAAAGAAAAGAAAAGAAAAGAAAAGAAAAGAAAAGAAAAGAAAAGAAAAGAAAAGAAAAGAAAAGAAAAGAAAAGAAAAGAAAAGAAAAGAAAAGAAAAGAAAAGAAAAGAAAAGAAAAGAAAAGAAAAGAAAAGAAAAGAAAAGAAAAGAAAAGAAAAGAAAAGAAAAGAAAAGAAAAGAAAAGAAAAGAAAAGAAAAGAAAAGAAAAGAAATAAAGAGCTAGTGCCTTCCTCACACTTTTTTTCAGGACATAGTGTGTGTATTTTTCTGCTCATCTGCAAAAATTAAAACCTGGGTGCTACAATGGGAAGTTATACAAGGGCAGATAAAAAGCATTGTAAACTTGCAAAAGCTTCCGGGTTGCCTTGCTACTATTCTTCCATGGCATTTAAAAAGCCTCTATTGGTGGTGAAGATAAAATGCTAGGATTGATCTGGTTTTGGACTTTTCTCAATTGTTGGGTCTGTGTCTACACAATGTCTAGGGTTACTGGATTGGAGATGAGGGGGGAGATAGGGCTTTTGCAATAAAAAAAATACTCTGAACCTCAGAAGAGGAAAAATAAATGTTGGCTTAAAGCTTGGAGCCAGAGTGAGACACATGTTTGTGAGACACATTTGTATCAGTGGGGAAAACTTGGCAAGGTTTACAAGATCTTTAGAGCCTCAGCAACTCAAAAGAAAACCCAAACTGTAGCCTTTAATATGGCTTTCGGTAAACCAGAGCAGGGTTGGAAATAAATCACCTCAGCTCCCCAAAACCAATGAGACCGTGAGGCCTGGCAGCATCCCAAAATAGTCCAAAGTCCTGGTAATGGAAAAGGGAGGAAATGGGAAGAAAGGCAGAAAGCTTTCTGTTATGTATTCTTGTATGTTCCTTTAAATATTTGAGCGGGAAATCAGCACGTTGCTGATTGGACGAAGCCGTCCGTAGAACTGTATAAAAGGAGAGGTTTGTTCCCCAGCCTGTTGCTGGGTTCACCCTATATTAAAGAGCTGTTGTCACTACCCTGGTCTCCAGCCTCGTTACTTCCCGAACATAACACTGGCGACGAAGGTGGGATTTCGAGGCTAAGGAGAACCAGAACCGAGCTGAAGCACGATAGACCCGAACCCAGCAAACACAGGGCAGAAAAGCGGAGATGGCCAGTTACACTCCGCCCGCACCGTTTGACCCAGCCAGAGAGAAATGGGGAACGTATATGACCCGTTTCGAAAGCTTTCTAGAAGCCAACGAACTGCAGGGAGTTCCAGATAACCGCAAAAGGGCTTATTTCTTAAGCCACTGTGGTCCTGAGGTCATTGATATCGCGGAAGCCCTGGCAGAGCCAACGCCGTTACAATCGGTGTCGTGGCCAACTCTACAGACTTTACTAAAAACCACTTCGCGCCACGCCGTCCAAATCGTGCGGCGGTTTGAATTCGGAGGCGAAGGCAGATGGAGGCGAATCCGCCGGTGACTACATGGCCGCCCTAAGAAGCGTCCAAGGACTGCGGATACGCGACCTGGGCGAGGTGCTCCTCGAGCAACTCATCCGAGGTCGAGACATCCGTTTGCGGCGGCGGCTGCTAGCAAAGAGCAACCTGGCGCTGGCCACGCTCTGGGCGAAGCCAGAGCACATGAAATGTCCACCCAAGCGGCGGAGACACTGCAAAAGCCGGTCCCACCAAAGGCAAGCTAAAGACAACCCCAGTGCACCAGGAGGAGGTTCAGACCGAATCCGGCGGTGAAGATGAGGAAGGGTCTGCAGAACCGAGAAAGCGACAAAGGGGACCGAGGCGAATGCGGAAGCTGCGGTGGTCAACACCAGCGCCAACGCTGCAAATTTAAGGACGCGACATGTCGGTGCGGAAGAAGGGCACCTAGCTCAAGTTTGTCGGCGGCCCAACCTTCCCGCCGAAAATTCAAATCGGCCAATCAGGCGCGGAATCGGCAAGGCGACCCGCGATTGGCTCAAACAAAAAGGCGCGGATTCAAACCAAACGACTGTGGTCATAGGCGCGCCTCGACCAGTGGAGAAGAAGATCTTCACCAGACCAAAAATAGAGGAGTACGGTGCCGGCTCGAAGTAGACACGGGATCAGCGATCACCATCATGTCCTGGGACACTTTGGCGAAGTCACTGCCGTCAGTCGCGGAGCGCCACCTGCAAGCACAACGGCTGCGAATCCATGACTACCAGGGGAATCGCATCCCTGTTCGAGGACCACCTCCGTCCGAGTCGAGTACGGACCACAAGAAGACCCTGCCCATCACGATCGTCGAAGGATCCTGCCCAGTCTGTTGGGACTAGACTGGTTTCGTGCCCTGGGCATGGGAGTGACTGGCATCTACAGAAGTGACTGTAACCTGAAAGACATTCTCTTTAACGAGTTCGAAGATGTCTTCAAGGACTGCCTGGGCAAGTACAAGGGACCCCTATTTCCTTCAACTTAGACCCCAGGTAGCTCCCATTAGGCTTAAGGCGAGGAGAGTCCTTTGCCCTAAAACCAAAAATCGATAAGGAGCTAGATAAGCTCATAAATCAGGGATTTTGGTGCCAGTCGATCACGCAAAGTGGGAGGCGCCAATCGTCACCCAATAAAACCAGACGGGTCAATTAGAATTTGCGCTGACTACAAGGCGGCTTAACAAAGCCTTACAGAAAAGCGCTTACCGGTTCCGTGGTGCAACACTTATTGCACTCTTTGGGGCAAGGGCAAGTCTTTGCAAAGTTAGACTTGGCCCAAGCCTACCAACAACTGCCCGTGAGCGCCCGCACAGCCGAAGCCCAAACGATTGTAACGCACAGGGGGGCCTTCAAGTGCACCCGATTGCAATTTGGGGTGAGTGTGGCACCAGGGCTGTTCCAAAACCTAATGGAACGACTTCTGCAGGGGCTCCCAGGGGTAGTTCCCTACTTCGATGATGTCCTAATTTCAGGGGAAAACATAGAGGAATTGGGGGAGCGTTTAAGAAAGGTTTTGGGCATTTTCCGGACAGCCGGATTAAAAGT